>NW_027552387.1:70000-111597 GCF_045843805.1 Urocitellus parryii | reverse complement strand
GAAAGGGAGTTTTCGCCAGTTTCTGCTTTGGGCTACATCAATAGTAAACAAACCATACCGATAAAAGTTGGAACTACTTTATACTGCCAAGTTTCAAGGAGCTAGGACAAACCACATTTGATTTGGAGTTCTAAATGCATGTATCCATATAGGAGAAAACAGAGTGAAACGTCAAAATGAAAACGGTTATTGCAAACGAACGGTTTTACCTAGAAGAACGAAATTTGGTGAGCCAAGTGGGATTGGTGTAGTCATCATTACCTGCAGGTATCATCAAGATTGGGTGAAAAAATGTTTGCTGAGATTTCAGGAAACTCGTAGTTTTTTGGAAGCTTGGCAACCCCTTTCAATTAAAGTGATTTTCGCCAGTGTGTGCTTAGGGCTACATCAACAGGAAGCAAACCATACCGATAAAACTTGGAACTACATTATTGTGCCAAGTTTCAAAGAGCTAGCACAAACCCTGTTTGATTTATATTTCTATCTACATGTATCCACATGGGAGAAAACACAGTGAACCTCAAAATGAAAAGGGTTACTGCAAAAGAACGGTTTTACCTAGAAGAACGAAATTTGGTGAGCCAAGTGGGATTGCTGTACTGCTCATTACCTGCAAGTATCATCAAGATTGGGTGAAAAAATGTTTGCTGAGATTTCAGGAAACTCGTAGATTTTTGGAAGCTTGGCAACCCCTTTCAATGAAAGTGCTTTTCGCCAGTCTCTGCTTTGGGCTGCTTCAAAAGGATACAAACCAAAGAGATAGAACTTGGAACTACATTATTGTGCCAAGTTTCAAAGAGCTAGCACAAACCCTGTTTGATTTATATTTCAATCTACATTTATCCATATAGGAGAAAACAGAGTGAAACTTTAAAATGAAAACGGTTACTGCAAACGAACGGTTTAACCTAGAAGAACGAAATTTGGTGAGCCAAGTGGGATTGCTGTACTGATCATTACCTGCAACTATCATCAATATTGGGTGAAAAAATGTTTGCTGAGATTTCTGGAAACTCGTAGTTTTTTGGAAGCTTGGTAACCCCTTTCAATGAAAGTGATTTTCGCCAGTCTCTGCTTAGGGCTACATCAATAGGAAACAAACCATACCGATAAAACTTGGAACTACTTCATACTGAAAACTTTTTAGGAGCTAGGACAAACCGCATTTGATTTGGAGTTCTAAATGCATGTATCCATATATGAGAAAACAGAGTGAAACCTCAAAATGAAAACGGTTACTGCAAACGAACGGTTTTACCTAGAAGAAAGAAATTTGGTGAGCCAAGTGGGATTGGTGTAGTCATCATTACCTGCAAGAATCATCAAGATTGGGTGAAAAAATATTTGTTGAGATTTCAGGAAACTCGTAGTTTTTTGGAAGCTTGGCAACCCCTTTCAATGAAAGTGATTTTCGCCAGCCTCTGCTTAGGGCTACATCAATAGGAAAACAAACCATTCAGTTAAATCTTGGAACTACTCTATAGTGCCAAGTTTCAAGGAGCTAGGACAAACCGCATTTGATTTGGAGTTCTAAATGCATGTATCCATATAGGAGAAAACAGAGTGAAACCTCAAAATCAAAACGGTTACTGCAAAAGAACGGTTTTACCTAGAAGAACGAAATTTGGTGAGCCAAGTGGGATTGGTGTAGTCATCATTACCTGCAGGTATCATCAAGATTGGGTGAAAAAAATGTTTGCTGAGATTTCAGGAACCTCGTAGTTTTTTGGAAGCTTGGCAACCCCTTTCAAGTAAAGTGATTTTCGCCACTCTCTGCTTAGGGCTACATCAATAGGAAACAAACCATACCGATAAAACTTGGAACGACTTCATAGTGAAAAGTTTTAAGGAGCTAGGACAAACCGCATTTGATTTGGAGTTCTAAATGCATGTATCCATATAGGAGAAAACAGTGTGAAACCTCAAAATGAAAACGGTTACTGCAAACGAACGGTTTAACCTAGAAGAACGAAATTTGGTGAGCCAAGTGGGATTGCTGTACTGATCATTACCTGCAAGAATCATCAAGATTGGGTGAAAAAATGTTTGCTGAGATTTCTGGAAACTCGTAGTTTTTTGGAAGCTTGGTAACCCCTTTCAATGAAAGTGATTTTCGCCAGTCTCTGCTTAGGGCTACATCAATAGGAAACAAACAATACCGATAAAACTTGGAACTACTTTATAGTGCCAAGTTTCAAGGAGCTAGGACAAACCGCATTTGATTTGGAGTTCTAAATGCATGTATCCATATAGGAGAAAACAGAGTGAAACGTCAAAATGAAAACGGTTACTGCAATCAAACGGTTTTACCTAGAAGAACGAAATTTGGTGAGCCAAGTGGGATTGGTGTAGTCATCATTACCTGCAGGTATCATCAAGATTGGGTAAAAAAATGTTTGCTGAGATTTCAGGAAACTCGTAGTTTTTTGGAAGCTTGGCAATCCCTTTCATTGAAAGTGCTTTTCGCCAGTCTCTGCTTTGGGCTGCTTCAAAAGGATACAAACCAAAGAGATAGAACTTGGAACTACATTATTGTGCCAAGTTTCAAAGAGCTAGCACAAACCCTGTTTAATTTATATTTCAATCTACATGTATCCATATGGGAGAAAACAGAGTGAAACCTCAAGATGAAAACGGTTACTGCAAAAGAACGGTTTAACCAAGAAGAATGAAATTTGGTGAGCCAAGTGGGATTGCTGTACTGCTCATTACCTGCAACTATCATCAAGATTGGTTGAAAAAATGTTTGCTGAGATTTCAGGAAACTCGTAGTTTTTTGGAAGCTTGGTAACCCCTTTCAATGAAAGTGATTTTCGCCACTCTCTGCTTAGGGCTATATCAATAGGAAACAAACCATACCGATAAAACTTGGAACTACTTTATAGTGCCAAGTTTCAAGGAGCTAGGACAAACCGCATTTGATTTGGAGTTCTAAATGCATGTATCCATATAGGAGAAAACAGAGTGAAACGTCAAAATGAAAACGGTTATTGCAAACGAACGGTTTTACCTAGAAGAACGAAATTTGGTGAGCCAAGTGGGATTGGTGTAGTCATCATTACCTGCAGGTATCATCAAGATAGGGTGAAAAAATGTTTGCTGAGATTTCAGGAAACTCGTAGATTTTTGGAAGCTTGGCAACCGCTTTCAATTAAAGTGATTTTCGCCACTCTCTGCTTAGGGCTACATCAATAGGAAACAAACCATACCAATAAAACTTGGAACTACTTTATAGTGCCAAGTTTCAAGGAGCTAGGACAAACCGCATTTGATTTGGAGTTCTAAATGCATGTATCCATATAGGAGAAAACAGAGTGAAACGTCAAAATGAAAACGGTTACTGCAAACGAACAGTTTTACCTAGAAGAACGAAATTTGGTGAGCCAAGTGGGATTGGTGTAGTCATCATTACCTGCATATATCATCAAGATTGGGTGAAAAAATGTTTGCTGAGATTTCAGGAAACTCGTAGTTTTTTGGAAGCTTGGCAACCCCTTTCAATGAAAGTGCTTTTCGCCACTCTCTGCTTAGGGCTACATCAATAGGAAACAAACCATACCGATAAATCTTGGAACTACTTTATAGTGCCAAGTTTCAAGGAGCTACGACAAACCGCATTTGATTTGGAGTTCTAAATGCATGTATCCATATAGGAGAAAACAGAGTGAAACCTCAAAATCAAAACGGTTACTGCAAACGAACGGTTTAACCTAGAAGAACGAAATTTGGTGAGCCAAGTGGGATTGCTGTACTGCTCATTACCTGCAAGTATCATCAAGATTGGGTGAAAAAAAGTTTGCTTGGCAACCCCTTTCAATGAAAGTGATTTTCGCCACTCTCTGCTTAGGGCTACATCAATAGGAAACAAACCATACCGATGAATCTTGGAACTACTTTATAGTGCCAAGTTTCAAGGAGCTAGGACAAACCGCATTTGATTTGGAGTTCCAATTGCATGTATCCATATAGGAGAAAACCCAGTGAAACCCCAATATTAAAACCGTTACTGCAAACGAACAGTTTTACCTAGAAGAACGAAATTTGGTGAGCCAAGTGGGATTGCTGTACTTCTCATTACCTGCAAGTATCATCAAGATTGGGTGAAAAAATGTTTGCTGAGGTTTCTGGAAACTCGTAGTTTTTTAGAAGGTTGGAAACCCCTTTCAATGAAAGTGATTTTCGCCAGTTTCTGCTTTGGGCTACATCAATAGTAAACAAACCATACCGATAAAAGTTGGAACTACTTTATACTGCCAAGTTTCAAGGAGCTAGGACAAACCGCATTTGATTTGGAGTTCTAAATGCATGTATCCATATAGGAGAAAACAGAGTGAAACGTCAAAATGAAAACGGTTATTGCAAACGAACGGTTTTACCTAGAAGAACGAAATTTGGTGAGCCAAGTGGGATTGGTGTAGTCATCATTACCTGCAACTATCATCAAGATTGGCTGAAAAAATGTTTGCTGAGATTTCTGGAAACCCGTAGTTTTTTGGAAGATTGGCAACCCCTTTCAATGAAAGTGATTTTCGCCAGTCTCTGCTTAGGGCTACATCAATAGGAAACAAACCATACCAATAAAACTTGGAACTACTTTATAGTGCCAAGTTTCAAGGAGCTAGGACAAACCGCATTTGATTTGGAGTTCTAAATGCATGTATCCATATAGGAGAAAACAGTGTGAAACCTCAAAATGAAAACGGTTACTGCAAACGAACGGTTTAACCTAGAAGAACGAAATTTGGTGAGCCAAGTGGGATTGCTGTACTGATCATTACCTGCAAGAATCATCAAGATTGGGTGAAAAAATGTTTGCTGAGATTTCAGGAAACTCGTAGTTTTTTGGAAGCTTGGCAACCCCTTTCAATGAAAGTGATTTTCGCCACTCTCTGCTTAGGGCTACATCAATAGGAAACAAACCATACCGATGAATCTTGGAACTACTTTATAGTGCCAAGTTTCAAAGAGCTAGGACAAACCGCATTTGATTTGGAGTTCCAATTGCATGTATCCATATAGGAGAAAACCCAGTGAAACCCCAATATTAAAACCGTTACTGCAAACGAACAGTTTTACCTAGAAGAACGAAATTTGGTGAGCCAAGTGGGATTGCTGTACTTCTCATTACCTGCAAGTATCATCAAGATTGGGTGAAAAAATGTTTGCTGAGGTTTCTGGAAACTCGTAGTTTTTTAGAAGGTTGGAAACCCCTTTCAATGAAAGTGATTTTCGCCAGTTTCTGCTTTGGGCTACATCAATAGTAAACAAACCATACCGATAAAAGTTGGAACTACTTTATACTGCCAAGTTTCAAGGAGCTAGGACAAACCGCATTTGATTTGGAGTTCTAAATGCATGTATCCATATAGGAGAAAACAGAGTGAAACGTCAAAATGAAAACGGTTATTGCAAACGAACGGTTTTACCTAGAAGAACGAAATTTGGTGAGCCAAGTGGGATTGGTGTAGTCATCATTACCTGCAACTATCATCAAGATTGGGTGAAAAAATGTTTGCTGAGATTTCTGGAAACCCGTAGTTTTTTGGAAGATTGGCAACCCCTTTCAATGAAAGTGATTTTCGCCAGTCTCTGCTTAGGGCTACATCAATAGGAAACAAACCATACCAATAAAACTTGGAACTACTTTATAGTGCCAAGTTTCAAGGAGCTAGGACAAACCGCATTTGATTTGGAGTTCTAAATGCATGTATCCATATAGGAGAAAACAGTGTGAAACCTCAAAATGAAAACGGTTACTGCAAACGAACGGTTTAACCTAGAAGAACGAAATTTGGTGAGCCAAGTGGGATTGCTGTACTGATCATTACCTGCAAGAATCATCAAGATTGGGTGAAAAAATGTTTGCTGAGATTTCAGGAAACTCGTAGTTTTTTGGAAGCTTGGCAACCCCTTTCAATGAAAGTGATTTTCGCCACTCTCTGCTTAGGGCTACATCAATAGGAAACAAACCATACCGATGAATCTTGGAACTACTTTATAGTGCCAAGTTTCAAGGAGCTAGGACAAACCGCATTTGATTTGGAGTTCCAATTGCATGTATCCATATAGGAGAAAACCCAGTGAAACCCCAATATTAAAACCGTTACTGCAAACGAACAGTTTTACCTAGAAGAACGAAATTTGGTGAGCCAAGTGGGATTGCTGTACTTCTCATTACCTGCAAGTATCATCAAGATTGGGTGAAAAAATGTTTGCTGAGGTTTCTGGAAACTCGTAGTTTTTAGAAGGTTGGAAACCCCTTTCAATGAAAGTGATTTTCGCCAGTTTCTGCTTTGGGCTACATCAATAGTAAACAAACCATACCGATAAAAGTTGGAACTACTTTATACTGCCAAGTTTCAAGGAGCTAGGACAAACCACATTTGATTTGGAGTTCTAAATGCATGTATCCATATAGGAGAAAACAGAGTGAAACGTCAAAATGAAAACGGTTATTGCAAACGAACGGTTTTACCTAGAAGAACGAAATTTGGTGAGCCAAGTGGGATTGGTGTAGTCATCATTACCTGCAGGTATCATCAAGATTGGGTGAAAAAATGTTTGCTGAGATTTCAGGAAACTCGTAGTTTTTTGGAAGCTTGGCAACCCCTTTCAATTAAAGTGATTTTCGCCAGTGTGTGCTTAGGGCTACATCAACAGGAAGCAAACCATACCGATAAAACTTGGAACTACATTATTGTGCCAAGTTTCAAAGAGCTAGCACAAACCCTGTTTGATTTATATTTCTATCTACATGTATCCACATGGGAGAAAACACAGTGAACCTCAAAATGAAAAGGGTTACTGCAAAAGAACGGTTTTACCTAGAAGAACGAAATTTGGTGAGCCAAGTGGGATTGCTGTACTGCTCATTACCTGCAAGTATCATCAAGATTGGGTGAAAAAATGTTTGCTGAGATTTCAGGAAACTCGTAGATTTTTGGAAGCTTGGCAACCCCTTTCAATGAAAGTGCTTTTCGCCAGTCTCTGCTTTGGGCTGCTTCAAAAGGATACAAACCAAAGAGATAGAACTTGGAACTACATTATTGTGCCAAGTTTCAAAGAGCTAGCACAAACCCTGTTTGATTTATATTTCAATCTACATTTATCCATATAGGAGAAAACAGAGTGAAACTTTAAAATGAAAACGGTTACTGCAAACGAACGGTTTAACCTAGAAGAACGAAATTTGGTGAGCCAAGTGGGATTGCTGTACTGATCATTACCTGCAACTATCATCAATATTGGGTGAAAAAATGTTTGCTGAGATTTCTGGAAACTCGTAGTTTTTTGGAAGCTTGGTAACCCCTTTCAATGAAAGTGATTTTCGCCAGTCTCTGCTTAGGGCTACATCAATAGGAAACAAACCATACCGATAAAACTTGGAACTACTTCATACTGAAAACTTTTTAGGAGCTAGGACAAACCGCATTTGATTTGGAGTTCTAAATGCATGTATCCATATATGAGAAAACAGAGTGAAACCTCAAAATGAAAACGGTTACTGCAAACGAAACGGTTTTACCTAGAAGAAAAGAAATTTGGTGAGCCAAGTGGGATTGGTGTAGTCATCATTACCTGCAAGAATCATCAAGATTGGGTGAAAAAATGTTTGCTGAGATTTCTGGAAACTCGTAGTTTTTTGGAAGCTAGGCAACCCCTTTCAATTAAAGTGATTTTCGCCAGTCTCTGCTTAGGGCTACATCAATAGGAAACAAACCATACCGATAAAACTTGGAACTACACTATTGTGCCAAGTTTCACAGAGCTAGCAGAAACCGCGTTTGATTTAGCGTTCCAACTTCATGTTTCCATATAGGAGAAAACAGAGTGAAACCTCAAAATGAAAACGGTTACTGCAAACGAACGGTTTTACCTAGAAGAACGAAATTTGGTGAGCCAAGTGGGATTGGTGTAGTCATCATTACCTGCAAGTATCATCAAGATTGGGTGAAAAAATGTTTGCTGAGATTTCTGGAAACTCGCAGTTTTTTGGAAGCTTGGTAACCCCTTTCAATGAAAGTGATTTTCGCCAGTCTCTGCTTAGGGCTACATCAATAGGAAACAAAACATACCGATAAAACTTGGAACTACTTTACAGTGCCAAGTTTCAAGGAGCTAGGACAAACCGCATTTGATTTGGAGTTCTAAATGCATGTATCCATATAGGAGAAAACAGAGTGAAACCTCAAAATGAAAACGGTTACTGCAAACGAACGGTTTAACCTAGAAGAACGAAATTTGGTGAGCCAAGTGGGATTGGTCTAGTCATAATTATCTGCAAGTATCTTCAGGATTGGGTGAAAAAAAATGTTTGCTGAGATTTCAGGAAAACCGTAGTTTTTTGGAAGCTTGGCAACCCCTTTCAATTAAAGTGATTTTCGCCAGTCTCTGCTTAGGGCTACATCAATAGGAAACAAACAATACCGATAAAACTTGGAACTACAATACTGTTCCAAGTTTCAAAGAGCTAGCGCAAACCACGTTTGATTTAGAGTTCCAACTGTATGTATCCATATAGGAGAAAACAGAGTGAAACCTCAAAATGAAAAACGGTTACTACAAACAAACGGTTTTACCTAGAAGAACGAAATTTGGTGAGCCAAGTGGGATTGGTGTGGTCATGATTACCTGCAAGTATCATCAAGATTGGGTGAAAAAATGTTTGCTGAGATTTCTGGAAACTCGTAGTTTTTTGGAAGCTTGGCAACCCCTTTCAATGAAAGTAATTTTCGTCAGTCTCTGCTTGGCCTGCTTCAAAAGGAAAACAAACCAAAGAGATAGAACTTGGAACTACATTATTGTGCCAAGTTTCAAAGAACTAACGCAAACCTGTTTGATTTATATTTCAATCTACATTTTTCCATATAGGAGAAAACAGAATGAAACCTCAAAATGAAAACTGGTACTGCAAACGAACGGTTTAACCTAGAAGAACGAAATTTGGTGAGCCAAGTGGGATTGGTCTAGTCATAATTATCTGCAAGTATCTTCAAGATTGGGTGAAAAAAATGTTTGCTGAGATTTCAG
This sequence comes from Urocitellus parryii, assembly GCF_045843805.1. Classification (NCBI taxonomy): domain Eukaryota; kingdom Metazoa; phylum Chordata; class Mammalia; order Rodentia; family Sciuridae; genus Urocitellus; species Urocitellus parryii. The sequence goes on along the minus strand of NW_027552387.1, from coordinate 102,567 downwards.
GAAAACCGTAGTTTTTTGGAAGCTTGGCAACCCCTTTCAATGAAAGTGATTTTCGCCAGTCTCTGCTTAGGGCTACATCAATAGGAAACAAACCATACCGATAAAACTTGGATCTACTTTATAGTGCCAAGTTTCAAAGAGCTAGCACAAACTGTGTTTGATTTGGAGTTCCAAATGCATGTATCCATATAGGAGAAAACAGAGTGAAACCTCAAAATGAAAAACGGTTACTGCAAACGAACGGTTTAACCTAGAAGAACGAAATTTGGTGAGCCAAGTGGGATTGGTGTAGTCATCATTACCTGCAGGTATCATCAAGATTGGGTGAAAAAAAGTTTGCTGAGATTTCAGGAAACTCGTAGTTTTTTGGAAGCTTGGCAACCCCTTTCAATTAAAGTAATATTCGTCAGTCTCTGCTTTTGGGCTGCTTCAAAAGGAAACAAACCAAAAAGATAGAACTTGGAACTACATTATTGTGCCAAGTTCAAAGAGCTAGCACAAACCCTGTTTGATTTATATTTCAATCTACATGTTTCCATATGGGAGAAAACAGAGTGAAATCTCAAAATGAAAACGGTTACTGCAAACGAACGGTTTAACCTAGGAGAACGAAATTTGGTGAGCCAAGTGGATTGCTGTACTGCTCATTACCTGCAACTATAATCAGGATTGGGTGAAAAAATGTTTGCTGAGATTTCTGGAAACTCGTAGTTTTTTGGAAGCTTGGCAACCCCTTTCAATGAAAGTGATTTTCGCCAGCCTCTGCTTAGGGCTACGTCAATAGGAAACAAAGCATAAGTTAATACTTGGAACGACTTTATAGTGCCACGTTTCAAGGCGCTAGGACAAACCGCATTTGATTTGGAGTTCCAAATGCATGTATCCATATAGGAGAAAACAGAGTGAAACCCCAAAATGTAAACGGTTACTGCAAACGAACGGTTTAACCTAGAAGAACGAAATTAGGTGAGCCAAGTGAGATTGGTGTAGTCATCATTACCTGCAAGTATCATCAAGATTGGGTTGAAAAAATGTTTGCTGAGATTTGAGGAAACTCGTAGTTTTCTGGAAGCTTGGAAACCCCTTTCAGTGAGTGTAATTTTCGTCCTTGTATGATTGAGGCTACTTCAATAGGAAACCATCCATAGCTATAGAATTTGCAACTACTTTATTTTGCCAAGTTTCAAGGAGCTAGGACAAACCGTGTTTGATTTAGAGTTCCAAATACATGTATCCATATAGGAGAAAACAGAGTGACACCTAAAAATGAAAACGGTTACTGCAAACGAACGGTTTAACCTAGAAGAACGAAATTTGGTGAGCCAAGTGGGATTGCGGTACTGCTCTTTACCTGCAAGTATCATCAAGATTGGGTGAAAAAATGTTTGCTGAGATTTCAGGAAACTTGTAGTTTTTTGGAAGCTTGGCAACCCCTTTCAATGAAAGTGATTTTCGCCAGTCTCTGCTTAGGGCTACATCAATAGGAAACAAACCATAAGTTAATACTTGGAACGACTTTATAGTGCCACGTTTCAAGGCGCTAGGACAAACCGCATTTGATTTGGAGTTCCAAATGCATGTATCCATATATGAGAAAACAGAGTGAAACCTCAAAATGAAAACGGTTACTGCAAACGAACGGTTTAACCTAGAAGAACGAAATTTGGTGAGCCAAGTGGGATTGGTGTACTGCTCATTACCTGCCAAGTATCATCAAGATTGGGTGAAAAAATGTTTGCTGAGATTTCTGTAAACTCGTAGTTTTTTGGAAGCTTGGCAATCCCTTTCAATGAAAGTGATTTTCGCCAGTGTCTGCTTAGGGCTACATCAATAGGAAACAAACCATACCGATAAAACTTGGAACTACTTTATAGTGCCAAGTTTCAAAGAGCTAGGACAAACCGCATTTGATTTAGAGTTTCAACTGCATGTATCCATATAGGAGAAAACAGAGTGAAACCTCAAAATGAAAACGGTTACTGCAAACGAACGGTTTAACCTAGAAGAACGAAATTTGGTGAGCCAAGTGGGATTGGTGTACTGATCATTACCTGCAAGTATCATCAAGTTTGGGTGAAAAAATGTTTGCTGAGATTTCAGGAAACTCGTAGTTTTTTGGAAGTTTGGCAACGCGTTTCAATGAGAGTCATTTTCGTTCTTCTCTGATTGAGGCTACTTCAATAGGAAACCATCCATAGAGATAGAATTTGGAAATACTTTATTTTGCCAAGTTACAAGGAGCTAGCAAATACCGTGTTTGGTTTGGAGTTCCAAATACATGTATCCATATAGGAGAAAACAGAGTGACATCTAAAAATAAAAACGGTTACTGCAAACGAAAGGTTAAATCTAGAAGAACGAAATTGGTGAGCCAAGTGGGATTGGTGTAGTCATCACTTTCATTGAAAGGGGTTACCAAGCTTTCAAGCTTTCAAAACACTACGAATTTCCTGAAATGTCAGCAAACATTTTTTTTCACCCTATCTTGATGATACTTGCAGGTAATGATCACCACACCAATCCCACTTGGCTCACCAAATTTCGTTCTTCTAGGTTAAACCGTTAGTTTGCAGTAACCATTTTCATTTTTAGGTGTCACTCTGTTTTCTCCTATATGGATACATTTAGTTGGAACATGTAGTTGGCTCACCAAATTTCGTTCTTCTAGGTTAAACCGTTCGTTTGCAGTAACCGTTTTCATTTTGAGGTTTCACTCTGTTTTCTCCTATATGGATACATGCAGTTGGAACTCTAAATCAAATGCGGTTTGTCCTAGCTCTTTGAAACTTGGCACAATCAAGTACTTCCAAGTTCTCTCTCTATGGTTTGTTTCAGCTTAGAGTTATGGTTAGGGTTCGTGTTCAGGGTCGGGTTCGGGTTCGGGTTAGGGTTCGGGTTTGGTTTCGGTTTAGTGTGAGGGTTTGGGTTAGGGTTAGGGTTAGGATTCAGGTTAGGGTTATGGTTAAGGTTAGGTTTCGGTTTCGGGTTAGGGTAAGGGTTAGGGTTAAATTTAGGGTTATGGTTAAGGTTAGGCGTAGGGTTCGGGTTAGGGTTTGGTTTAGGGTTCGGGTTCGGGTTAGGGTTAGGGTTAGGGTGAGGGTTTGGTTTCGGGTGAGGGTTAGGGTTCGGGTTCGGGTTAGGGTTTGTGTTAGGTTTAGGGTAAGTGTTTGTGTTAGGGTTGGGGTTGTGGTTCGGGTTCGGTTTAGTGTTTCGGTTCGGGTTCGGTTTAGGGTTAGGGTTAGGGTTATGGTTAGGGTTAGGGTTCAGGTTAGGATTATTGTTAGGGTTCGGGTTCGTGTTAGTGTTCAGTTTAGGGTTGGGTTTAGGGTTAGGGTTCAAGTTCCGGTTAGTGTTAGGGTGAGGGTTAGGGTTAGAGTTAGTGTTAGTGTTAGGGTTAGGGTTACGCTTATGGTTAGCGTTCAGGTTAGTGTTCAGGGTCGGGTTCGGGTTAGGGTTACGGATTGGGTTAGGGTTAGTGTTAGGCTTAGAGTTAGGGTTAGGGTTAGTGTTCAGTGTCGGGTTCGGGTTCGGGTTCAGGTTCGGGTTCAGTTTTGGGTTAGAGTTCGGGTTCGGTTTCGGGTTCGTGTTAGGGTTAGGGTTAGGTTTCGGTTTCGATTTCGGTTTTGGGTTAGGGTTAGAGTTACGGTTAGGGTTAGGGGTAGGGTTAGGTTTAGGGTTCGGGTTCGGTTCGGGTTAGGGTTAGAGTTAGGATTAGGCTTAGTGTTCGGTTTAGGGTGATGGTTAGAGTTTGGGTTCGGGTTGGGTTTCGGGTTAGGTTTCGGGTTAGGGTTAGGGTTAGTGTTTGGGTTAGGGTTAGGGTTTGTGTTCGGGATTGGTTTAGGGTTCAGGTTCAGGTTAGGATTCGGTTTAGGGTAAGGGTTAGGGTTATGGTTAGGGTTAGGGTTCGGGTTAGAATTAGGGTTAGTGTTTGTGTTCATGTTAGGTTTCGGATTTGGGTTAGGGTTAGGGTTAGGGTTAGGGTTACGGTTAGGGTTAGTGTTAGGGTTAGGATTTGGGTTATCGTTAGGGTTCGCATTAGGTTTAGGGTTAGGTTTAGGGTTAGGTTTAGGTTTAGGGTCAGGGTTAGGGTTCGGGTTAGGGTTTGGGTTAGGTTTAGGGTTAGGTTTAGGGTTATGGTTAGATTTCGGATTTGGGTTCAGGGTGGGTTAATGTTAGGGTTAGGGCTAGGGTTCGGTTTCAGGTTAGGGATAGGGTTAGGGTTAGGGTTAGGGTTAGAGTTAGGGTTCGCGTTCGGGTTAGGGTTAGGGTTAGTTTTCAGGTTAGGGTGAGGGTTAGGATTCAGGATCGGGTTCGGGTTAGGGTTAGGGTTAGGGTTAGGGTTCGGTTTCAGGTCAGAGTTAGGGTTAGGGTTCGGGTTAGTGTTAGGGTTAGGTATCGGAGTAGGGTTAGGGTTAGGGTTAGGGTTAGGTTTCGTGTAAGGGTTAGAGATAGGTTTAGGGTTAGGGTTCGGGTTAGGGTTAGTGTTAGGGTTCGGGTTTGGGTTAGGGTTCGGGTTAGGGTTAGGTTTAGGTTTAGATTTAGTGTTAGTGTTAGGGTTAGGGTTAGATTTTGGGTTAGGGTTGGGGTTTGGGTTCTGGGTCGGGTTCGGATTAGGGTTAGTGTTAGGGTTAGGGTTAGGGTTAGGGTTATGGGTAGGGTTAGGGTTAGAGTTCGGTTTTTGGATCGGGTTAGGGTTAGGGTTAGGGTTAGGTTTAGGGTTCGGTTTAGGGTGAGGGTTAGGGTAAGGGTTCGGGTTAGGTTTTGGGTTAGGGTTAGGGTTAGGGTTAGGGTAAGTGTTTGGGTTAGGGTTGGGGTTTGGGTTAGGGTTCGGTTTAGTGTTCGGGTTTGCTTCGGTTTAGGGTTAGGGTTAGGGTTATTGTTAGGGTTAGGGTTCGGGTTAGGATTAGGGTTAGGGTTCGGTTTTGTGTTAGTGTTCGGGTTAGGGTTAGGGATAGGGTTCGAGTTCGGGTTAGTGTTAGGGTTAGGGTAAGTGTTAGGGTTAGGGTTAGGGTTAGGCTTAGGGTTAGGGTTCAGGTTAGTGTTCAGTGTCGGGTTCGTGTTAGGGTTACGGATCGGGTTAGGGTTAGGGTTAGGGTTAGGCTTAGAGTTAGGGTTAGGGTTAGTGTTCAGGGTCGGGTTCGGGTTCGAGTTAGGGTTAGGGTTAGTGTTCTGGTTCGGGTTCGGTTTTGGGTTAGAGTTCAGGTTTGGTTTCGGGTTCGGGTTAGCGTTAGGGTTAGGTTTTGGTTTCGGTTTCGGTTTCTGTTTCGGGTTAGGGTTTTGTTACGGTTAGGGTTAGGGGTTGGGTTAAGGTTAAGGTTAGGGTTCGGGTTCGGGTTAGGTTTAGAGTTACGGTTAGGCTTAGGGTTCGGTTTAGGGTGACGGTTAGAGTTCGGGTTCAGGTTACGTTTCGGATTAGGGTTAGGGTTAGTGTTTGGGTTAGGGTTAGGGTTTGGGTTTGGGATCGGTTTAGGGTTCAGGTTTAGGTTCAGATTCGGTTTAGGGTCAGGGTTAGGGTTATGGTTATTGTTAGGGTTCGGGTTAGAATTAGGGTTAGTGTTCGTGTTCATGTTAGGTTTCGGATTTGGGTTAGGGTTAGGGTTAGGGTTAGGGTTAGGCTTCGGGTTCGGGTTAGGGTTAGCTATAGGGTTAGGTTTCGGGTTTGGGTTAGGTTTACTGTTAGGGTTAGGGTTAGGGTTAGGTTTAGGGGTTAAGGTTAGGGTTAGGTTTAGGGTAAGGGTTAGGTTTAGGTTTCAGGTTTGGTTTGGGGTTAGGTTTCGGGTTATGTTTAGCGTTAGTGTTAGGGTTCGGGTTAGGGTTAGTGTTATGGTTAGGGTAGGGTTAGGGTTAGGGTTAGGGTTGGAGTTAGGTTTCGGTTTAGGATTAGGGTTATGGTTAGGGTTAGGGTTTGGGTTAGGGTTAGGGGTTAGGGTTAAGTGTTAGGGTTAGGGTTAGGGTTAGGTTTAGGGTTAAGGTTTGGGTTCCGTGTCGGGTTCTGATTCGTGTTAGGGTTACGGTTAGGGTTAGGGTGAGGTTTAGGTTTAGGGTGAGTTTTAGGGTAAGGGTTAGGTTAAAAGTTTGGGTTCAGGTTTGGGTTCGGGTTAGGGTAAGGGTTAGGGTTAGGGTTAGGGTTAAGGTTAGGGTTAGGGTTAGGGTTAAGTTTAGGGTTAGGGTTAGAGTAACGGTTAGGTGTCAGGTTTAGGGCGTAGGGTTAGGGTTAGGGTTAGTGTTAGGGTTAGGGTTAGGGTTATGGTTAGTGTTCAGATTAGGGTTAGGGTTATGGTTAATATTAGTGTTAGGGTTAGGGTTCGGATTATCGTTAGGGTTCGCATTAGGTTCAGGGTTAAGTTTAGGGTTAGGTTTAGGTTTAGGGTTAGGGTTAGTGTTTGGGTTAGGGTTAGGGTTAGGTTTAGGGTTAGGGTTAGTGTTAGGGTTAGGGTTTGGGTTAGGTTTAGGGTTAGGTTTAGGGTTATGGCTAGATTTCGGATTTGGGTTCGGGGTGGGTTAAAGTTAGGGTTAGGGCTAGGGTTCGGTTTCAGGTTAGGAATAGGGTTAGGGTTAGGGTTAGAGTTAGGGTTCGGGTTCGGGTTCGGGTTAGGGTTAGTTTTCGGGTTAGGGTTAGGGTTAAGATTCAGGATCGGGTTCCGGTTAGGGTTAGGGTTAGGGTTAGGGTTCGGTTTCGGGTTAGAGTTAGGGTTAGGGTTCGGGTTCTGGTTAGTGTTATGGTTAGGGATCGGAGTAGGGTTAGGGTTAGGCTTAGGGTTAGTTTTGGGTTAGAGGTAGGGTTAGGTTTCGGGTAAGGTTTAGAGTTAGGTATAGGGCTAGGGTTCGGGTTACGGTTAGTGTTAGGGTTCGGGTTTTGGTTAGGGTTCGGGTTAGGGTTAGGTTTAGATTTAGTGTTAGGGTTAGGGTTAGGGTTAGGGTTAGATTTTCGGTTAGGGTTGGGGTTCGTGTTCTGGGTCGGGTTCGGATTAGGGTTAGTGTTAGTGTTAGGGTTAGGGTTAGGGTTATGGGTAGGGTTAGGGTTAGAGTTCGGTTTTTGGTTCGGGTTAGGGTTAGGGTTAGGGTTAGGGTTCGGGTTAGGGTTACGGTTAGGGGTAGTGTTAAGGTTAGGGTTCATGTTAGGTTTAGTGTTAGGGTTAGGTTTAGGGTTCGGTTTAGGGTGAGGGTTAGGGTAAGGGTTAGTGTTAGGTTTCGGGTTCGGGTTCGGGTTAGGGTTAGGTTTAGGGTTAGGGTTAGGCTTAGGTTTAGGGTTCGGGTTAAGGTTCGGGTTAGGGTTAGTGTTAGGTTTCGGGTTCGGGTTAGGGTTACGGATTGGGTTAGGGTTAGTGTTAGGCTTAGAGTTAGGGTTAGGGTTAGTGTTCAGTGTCGGGTTCGCGTTCGAGTTCGGGTTCGGTTTAGGGTTAGGGTTCGGGTTCAGTTTTGGGTTAGAGTTCGGGTTCGGTTTCGTGTTCGGGTTACGGTTAGGTTTAGGTTTCGGTTTTGGTTTCGTTTTGGGTTAGGGTTAGGGTTACGGTGAGGTTTAGGGGTAGGGTTAGGTTTAGGGTTCGGGTTCGGGTTCGGGTTAGGGTTAGAGTTAGGATTAGGCTTAGGGTTCGGTTTAGGGTGAGGGTTAGAGTTCGGGTTCGGGTTAGGTTTCGGGTTAGGGTTAGGGTTAGTGTTTGGGTTAGGGTTAGGGTTTGTGTTCGGGATTGGTTTAGGGTTCAGGTTCAGGTTAGGATTCGGTTTAGGGTAAGGGTTAGGGTTATGGTTAGGGTTAGGGTTCGGGTTAGAATTAGGGTTAGTGTTCGTGTTCATGTTAGGTTTCGGATTTGGGTTAGGGTAAGGGTTAGGGTTAGGGTTACGGTTAGGGTTAGGATTCGGGTTATCGTTAGGGTTCGCATTAGGTTTAGGGTTAGGTTTAGGGTTAGGTTTAGGTTTAGGGTCAGGGTTAGGGTTCGGGTTAGGGTTTGGGTTAGGTTTAGGGTTAGGTTTAGGGTTATGGTTAGATTTCGGATTTGGGTTCAGGGTGGGTTAATGTTAGGGTTAGGGCTAGGGTTAGGGTTAGAGTTAGGGTTCGCGTTCGGGTTAGGGTTAGGGTTAGTTTTGGGGTTAGGGTTAGGGTTAGGATTCAGGATCGGGTTCGGGTTAGGGTTAGGGTTAGGGTTAGGGTTAGGGTTCGGTTTCGGGTCAGAGTTAGTGTTAGGGTTTGGGTTAGTGTTAGGGTTAGGTATCGGAGTAGGTTTAGGGTTGGGGTTAGGGTTAGTTTTGGGTTAGAGTTAGGGTTAGGTTTCGTGTAAGGGTTAGAGATAGGTTTAGGGTTAGGGTTCAGGTTAGGGTTAGTGTTAGGGTTCGGGTTTGGGTTAGGGTTAGGTTTCGGTTTCGGGTTAGGGTTATGGTTAAGGTTAGGATTCGGGTTAGGGTTAGGATTCGGGTTAGGGTTTGGGTTAGGGTTAGGTTTAGGGTTAGGTTTGGGTTTCGGGTTAGGGTTAGGGTTAGTATTCAGGTTCGTGTTCGGGTTAGGTTTAGCATTTCGGTTAGGGTTATGGTTAAGGTTAGGATTCGGGTTAGGGTTAGGATTCGGGTTAGGGTTTGGGTTAGGGTTAGGTTTAGGGTTAGGTTTGGGTTTCGGGTTAGGGTTAGGGTTAGTATTCAGGTTCGTGTTCGGGTTAGGTTTAGCATTTCGGTTAGGGTTAGGGTTCGGGTTAGGGTTAGGTGTAGGTTTCGGGATCAGGTTAGGGTTAGGGTTAGGGTTTGGGTTCAGGTTCTGGTTAGTGTTAGAGTTAGGGATCGGAGTCAGGTTAGGGTTAGGGTTAGGGTTAGGGTTAGGATTAGGGTTAGAGTTAGGGTTAGGTTTCGGATAAGGGTTAGGGTTAGGGTTAGGTTTAGGGTTAGGGTTTGGATTAGGGTTCGGTTTAGGGATAGTGTTAGGATTCGGGTTAGGGTTATGTTTCGGTTTGGGTTAGGGTTAGTGTTAGGGTTCGGGTTAGGGTTAGGGTTAGGGTTCGGGTTCGTGGTAGGGTTCGGTTTAGGGTTCGAGTTAGGGTTAGGGTTCGGGTTAGGGTTAGGGATAGGGTTAGGGTTAGGGTTAGAGTTAGGGTTCGGGTTAGGTTTAGGGTTCGGGTTCGGGTTAGGGTTAGGGGTCGGGTTAGGGTTAGGGTTAGCCTTAGAATTAGGGATAGGGTTAGTGTTCAGGGTTGGTTTCGGGTTAGGGTTAGGGTTTCGGTTAGGGTTAGGGTTCAGGTTCGGTTTCGGTTTAGGGTTAGGGTTCTGGTTAGGCCTCGGGTTCAGTTTCGGGGTAGGGTTAGGGTTTGTTGTTAGGGTTAGGGTTAGGGTTCGGGTTCAGGTTTGGGTTAGGGTTAGTGTTAGGGTTAGGTTCGCGTTAGGATTAGGGTTAGGGTTAGGGTTTGTTGTTAGGGTTAGTGTTAGGGTTTATTGTTAGGTTTAGGGTTAGGGTCAGAGTTTGGGTTAGGGTTCGGTTTAGGGTTCGGGTTAGGTTTAGGGTTCGGGTTAGTGTTTGGGTTAGAGTTAGGGTTAAGATTAGGGATAGGGTTAGGGTTCGGGTTCGGGTTCGGTTTAGGGTTAGGTTTAGTGTTAGGGTTAGTTTTCGGGTTTGGGTTAGGTTTAGGGTTAGGGTTAGGGTTAGGGTTAGGTTTAGGGGTAAGGTTTTTGGTTAGGGTTAGGGTAAGGGTAAGGGTTAGGTTTCAGGTTCGGTTTAGGGTTAGTGTTCTGGTTAGGTTTAGGGTTAGGGTTAGGTTTCGGGTTCGGGTTTGGGTTAGGTTTAGGATTAGGGTAGGGTTAGGGTTAGGGTAGAGTTAGGGTTAGGTTTCGGGTTAGGCTTAGGGTTATGGTTAGGGTTAGGTTTCGGTTAGGATTAGGGGTTAGGGTTAAGTGTTAGGGTTAGGGTTAGGGTTAGGTTTAGGGTTAAGGTTTGGGTTCAGGGTCCCGTTTCAATTCGGGTTGGGGTTAGAGTTAAGGTTCGCATTAGGGTTAGCGTTAGGGTTACGGTTTGGGTTATGTTTAGGGTTAAGGTTTGGATTCGGGCTCGGGTTCCGGTTCGGGTTAGAGTTAGGGTTAGGTTTAGGGTAGGTTGTGGTTTAGGGTTAGGGTTAGGGTTAGGGTTCGGGTTCGGGTTCGGGTTCGGATTAGGGTTAGGTTTAGGGTTTGGGTAGGGTTAGGGTTAGTCTTCGGGTTCCGGTTCTGCTTCCGGATAGGGTTAGGTTTAGGATTAGGGTTAGGGTTAGGGTTAGGGTTCGGGTTAGGTTTAGGGTTCGGGTTAGGGTTAGGGTTCACATTAGGGTTAGGGTTAGGTTTAGGCTTAGGGCTAGGGTTAGAGTTCGGGTTCGGGTTCGGTTTAGGGTTAGGGTTAGTGTTAGTGTTAGGGTTAGGGTTAGTGTTAGGGTTAGGGTTAGGGTTCGGGTCAGGTTAGGGTTAGGGTTAGGGTTCGGGTTAGGGTTAGGGTTCGGGTTCGTGTTCGGGTTCGGGTCAGGGTTAGTGTTAGGGTTAGGGTTAGTGTTCGGGTTAGGTTTAGGGTTAGGGTTCGGGTTAGGTTTAGGGTTCGCATTAGTGTTAGGGTTAGGTTTAGATTTAGGGTTAGAGTTAGGGTTCGGGTTCGGCTTAGGGTTAGGGATCGGGTTACGGTTAGGGTTAGGGTTAGGTTTAGGGTTATGGTTAGGGTTAGGGTTTTAGTTCGGGTTAGGGTTAGTGTTCGTGTTCATGTTAGTTTTCGGTTTAGGGTTAGGGTTAGGGTTATGGTTAGGGTTAGGGTTGGTGTTCGGGTTAGGGTTAGGGATAGGGTTAGGGTTAGGGTTAGAATTAGGGTTTGGGTTAGGGTTAGGCTTAGGTTTAGGGTTCGGATTAGGGTTAGGGATAGGGTTAGTGTTAGGGTTAGAGTTAGGGTTCGGTTTAGGTTTAAGGTTAAGTTTCGGGTTATTGTTAATTTTCCGGTTAGGGTTAGTGTTAGGGTTAGGGTTCGGGTTAGGGTTAGGGTTATGGTTAGTGTTAGGGTTAGGGTTATTTTTAGGTTTCGGGTTAGGGTTAGGGTTAGGATTCACGTTCAGTTTAGGTTTAGGGTTAGGGTTAGGATTGGGGTTCGGGTTCGGGTTAGGGTTAGGGTTCGTGTTCGGTTTTGGTCACGGGTTCGAGTTAGGGTTAGGATTAGGGTTAGGGTTAGGGTTAGAGTTAGGTTTAGGGTTAGGGTTCGGGTTACGTTTCGGGTTTGTGTTCGGATTCGGGTCAGGGTTAGAGTTAGGGTTAGGTTTAGTGTTCGGGTTAGGTTTAGGGTTAGGGATAGGGTTAGGGTTAGTGTTCTGGATCAGGTTAGGGTTAGGTGTAGGGTTAGGGTTAGGGTTATTGTTATGGTTATGGTTATGGTTAGGGTTAGGGTTAGAGTTTAGTGTTAGGGGTTCGGGATAGGGTTAGGGTATGTTTAGGGTTCGGTTTCGGGTTCAGTGAGGGTTAGGGTTAGTGTTCGTGTTAGTGTTAGGTTTCGGGTTAGGGTTAGGTTTAGGGTTAGGGTTAGATTTCGAGTTAGGGTTAGGGTTAGGTTTCGGTATCGGGTTCGGGTTACGGTTAGGGTAAGGGTTAGGGTTAGGGATAGGGTTTGGATTAGGTTTAGGTATAGGGTTAAGGGTTCAGGTTAGGGTTCGGGTTCGGGTTAGGGTTAGGGTTAGATTTAGGGTTCGGGTTAGGGTTAGTGTTAGGGTTCGGGTTAGGGTTAGAGTTAGGGTTCGGGTTAGGGTTAGTTTTCGGGTTCGGGTTAGGGTTCGGTTTCGGGTTAGGGTTGGGGTTAGGGTTCGGGATCGGGTTCGAGTTAGGTTTAGTGTTAGGGTTCGGATGAGGATTAGGATTAGTGTTAGTATTAGAGTTAGAGTAACGTTTAGGGTTTAGGGTTAGAGCGTAGCGTTAGGGTTAGGGTTAGGGTTAGGGTTAGTTTTAGGGTTAGGGTTAGGGTTATGGTTAGATTTCGGATTAGAGTTAGGGTTAGGGTTAGTGTTAGGGTTCGGATTAGGGTTAGGGATAGGGTTAGGGTTAGGTTTGGGGTTCTGGTTAGGGTTGCGTTTAGGGTTAGTTTTAGGGTTAGGGTTAGGTTTAGGGTTAGGGTAATGGTTAGGTGTCGGGTTAGCGTTAGGGTTCTCGTTAGGCCTCGGGTTCGGGTTTGGGTTAGGGTTAGGGTTAGGAGTTAGGGTTAGGGTTAGGGTTAGGTTTCGGGTTCGGGTTCGGGTTAGGGATAGGGTTAGGGTTAGGATAGGGTTAGTGTTCGGGATCGGGTTCGGGTTAGGGTTAGGTTTAGGGTTAGGTTTAGGGTTCGGGTTAGGTTTAGGGTTCGTGTTAGTGTTCGAGTTAGGGTTAGGGTTAGGGATAGGTATAGGGTTAGGTTTAGAGTTCGGGTTGGGGTTAGGGTTAGGTTAAGGGTCAGTGTTAGGTTTCGGGTTCGGATTCCGGTTAGGGTTAGGTTTAGGGTTAGTTTTAGAGTTCTGGTTAGGGTTAGGGTTAGTGTTAGGGTTCGGGTTAGGTTTCGTTTTATGGTTATGGTTAGTTTTATGGTTAGGGTTAGGGTTAGAATTAGGTTTAGGTTTAGGGTTAGGGTTAGGGTTAGGTTTAGGGTTAGGTTTAGGGTTAGGTTTTGGGTTATGGTTAGATTTTGGGTTCGGGTTCGTGGTGGGTTCAGGTTAGGGTTAGGGCTAGGGTTCGGTTTCAGGTTAGGGATAGGGTTAGGGTAAGGTTTAGGGTTAGGGTTAGGGTTAGGTGTAGGGTTAGGGTTAGAGTTAGGGTTCGGGTTCGGGTTAGGGTTAGGTTTAGGGATAGGTTTAGGGTTAGGTTTCGGGTTAGGGTTAGGGTTAGGATTCAGGTTCGTGTTCGGATTAGGTTTAGGGTTAGGGTTAGGGTTCGGGTTAGGGTTAGGGTTAGGGTTTGGTTTCGCGTTAGGGTTAGGGTTCGGGTTCGGGTTCGGGATACGGTTAGTTTTAGGGTTAGGGATCGGAGTCGGGTTAGGGTTAGGATTAGGGTTACGATTAGGATTAGGGTTAGTGTTAGGTTAGGTTTCGGGTAGGGTTAGGGTTAGGGTTAGGGTTAGGGTTAGGGTTAGGGTTCGCATTAGGGTTAGGGTTAGGGTTCGGGTTATGTTTAGGGTTAAGCTTTGTGTTCGGGTTCGGGTTCCGGTTCCGGTTCTGGTTAGGGTTAGGGTTAAGGTTAGGGTTGGGTTGAGGTTTATGGTTAGGGTTAGGTTTAGGGTTCGGGTTCGGGTTCGGGTTTGGGTTAGGGTTAAGTTTAGGGTTTGGGTTAGGGTTAGGGTTAGTCTTCAGGTTTGGGTTCTGCTTCTGGATAAGTTTAGGTTTAGGGTTTGGGTTAGGGTTCGCATTACGGTTAGGGTTAGGGTTAGGTTTAGGCTTAGGGTTAGGGTTAGGGTTTGGGTTCGGGTTCGGTTTAGGGTTAGTGTTAGGTTTAGGGTTCGGGTTAGGGTTAGGGTTAGGGTTCGGGTTTGGTTTCATTGTCGGGTTCGGGTTAGGGTTAGTGTTAGGGTTAGGGTTAGGGTTCGGGTTAGGATTAGGGTTAGGTTTTCGGTTCGTGTTCATGTTCGGGTCAGGTTTAGTGTTAGGGTTAGTGTTAGTGTTCGGGTTAGGTTTAGGGTTAGGGTTTGGGTTAGGTGTAGGGTTCGCAATAGTGTTAGTGTTAGGTTTAGATTTAGGGTTAGAGTTAGGGTTCAGGTTCGGGTTCGGCTTAGGGTTAGGGATCGGGTTACGGTTAGGGTTAGAGTTAGGTTTAGGGTTATGGTTAGGGTTAGGGTTTGCATTAGGGTTAGGGTTAGTGTTCGGGTTCATGTTAGTTTTCGGTTTAGGGTTAGGGTTAGGGTTAGGGTTAGGGATAGGGTTAGGGTTAGGTTTATAGTTAGGGTTCGGGTTAGGTTTAGGGATAGGGTTAGCTTTAGGGTTAGAGTTAGGGTTCGGTTTAGGTTTAGGGTTAGGTTTAGTGTTATTGTTAGTTTTCCAGTTAGGGTGAAGGTTAGAATACAGGTTCGGGTTAGGTTTAGGGTTAGGGTTAGGGTGAGGGTTCGGGTTCGGGTTAGGGTTAGGGTTAGGGTTAGTGTTAGGGTTATGGTTATTGTTAGGTTTCAGGTTAGGGTTAGGTTTAGGATTCACGTTTCGTTTAGGGTTAGGGTTAGGGTTAGGGTTAGGGTTAGGGTTAGGGTTAGGGTTTGGGCTTGGGTTTGGTGTCGGGTCGGGTTAGGGTTAGGATTAGGGTTAGGGTTAGGGTTAGAGTTAGGGTTAGGGTTAGTGTTCGGGTTAGGTTTTGGGTTTGTGTTCGGGTTCGGGTTAGGGTTAGAGTTAGGGTTAGGGTTAGTGTTCGGGTTAGGTTTCGGGTTAGGGATAGGGTAGGGTTAGTGTCCTGTATCAGGTTAGGGTTAGGTGTAGGGTTAGAGTTAGCTTTATTGTTATGGTTATGTTTATGGTTAGGGTTAGGTTTAGAGGTTAGTGTTAGGGGTCCGGCTTAGGTTTAGGGTATGTTTAGGGTTCGGGTTCAAGTTCGGTTAGGTTTAGTGTTAGGGTTCGTGTTCGGTTTAGGGTTAGCGTTAGTGTTAGGGTTAGGGTTCGGGTTAGGGTCAGGTTTAGGGTTAGGGTTAGGTTTCGAGTTAGGGTTAGGTTTAGGTTTCGGTATCGGGTTTGGATTACGGTTAGGGTAAGAGTTAGGGTTATGTTTAGGGTTTGGATTAGGTTTAGGGATAGGGTTAGGGTTCGGGTTCGGGTTCGGGTTAGGGTTAGGGTTAGATTTAGGGTTCGGGTTAGGGTTAGTGTAAAGGTTCGGTTTAGGCTTAGAGTTAGGGTTCGGGTTAGGGTTAGTGTAAAGTTTCGGGTTAGGGTTAGGGTTCGATATTGGTTTAGGGTTCGGGTTCGGGTTAGGGTTGGGGTTAGGGTTCGGGTTCGGGTTTGAGTTAGGTTTAGTGTTAGGGTTCGGATGAGGATTAGGGTTAGTGTTAGGGTTAGAGTAACGTTTAGGGGTTAGGGTTAGGGCGTAGGGTTAGGGTTAGGGTTAGTGTTAGGTTTCGGGTTATGGTTATGGTTGGAGTTTGGGTTAGGGTTAGGGTTCGGGTTAGGGTTAGGATAGGGTTAGTGTTCGGGATCGGGTTAGGGTTAGGGTTAGATTTTGAGTTAGGGTTCGGGTTCGGGTTTGGGGTTGGGTTCGGATTAGAGTTAGGGTTAGGGTTAGGGTTAGGGTTAGGGTTATGGGTAGGATTAGGGTTAGGGTTCGGTTTCTGGTTCGGGATAGGGTTAGGTTTAGGGTTAGGGTTCGGGTTAGGGTTAGGGTTCACATTAGTGTTAGGGTTAGGTTTAGATTGAGGGTTAGAGTTAGGGTTCTGGTTCGGGTTCGGCTTAGGGTTAGGGATCGGGTTACGGTTTTGGTTAGGGTTAGGTTTAGGGTTATGGTTAGGGTTAGGGTTCGACTTCGGGTTAGGGTTAGGGTTCGGGTTCATGTTAGTTATCGGTTTAGGGTTAGGGTTAGGGTTTGGGTTAGAGTTAGGGTTAGTTTTAGGGTTAGGGTCAGGGATAGGGTTAGGGTTAGGGTTAGAGTTAGGATTTGGGTTAGGTTCATGGTTCGGATTAGGGTTAGGGATAGGGTTAGTGTTAGGGTTAGAGTTAGGGTTCGGTTTAGGTTTAGGGTTATGTGTTAGGGTTAGGGTTAGGTTGAGGTTTTGGTTTAGGGTTAGGTTTAGGTTTCGGATTCGGGTTCGGGTTCTGATTCGGGTTAGGGTTAGGATTAGGATTTTGGTTAGGGTTAGCGTTAGTCTTCGGGTTCGGGTTCTGCTTCCGGATACTGTGAGGTTTAAAATTAGGGTTAGGTTTACGGTTAGGGTTCGGGTTAAAATTAGGGTTAGGGTTCGGATCCGGGTTTGTTGTCGGGTTTTGGTTAGGGTTAGGTTTAGGCTTCTGGTTACGGTTCGGGTTCGGGTTCGGGTTCGCGTTCGGGTTAGGGTTTGGGTTAGGGTTCGGGTTTGGTTTAGGGTTACGGTTATGGTTAGGGTTAGGGTTCGGGTTAGGGTTAGGGTTCGAGTTCGTGTTAGGGTTAGGGTTAGGGTTAGGGTTAGGGTTAGTTTTCCCGTTAGGGTTAGGGTTACGATTCAGGTTCGGGTTAGGTTTAGGGTTAGGGTTAGGGTGAGGTTTTGCATTCGGGTTTGGGTTACGGTTAGGGTTAGGGTTAGTGTTAGGGTTAGGGTTATTGTTAGGTTTCGGGTTCGGGTTAGGGTTAGCATTCATGTTCGGTTTAGGGTTAGGGTTTGGGTTAGGGTTAGGTTTAGGTTTCGGGTTAGGGTTAGGGTTCGGGTTCTGTTTTGGTGTCGGGTTCGGGTTCGGGTTAGGGTTAGGGTTAGAGTTAGTCTTAGGGTTGGGGTTAGGGTTAGTGTTCTGGATCAGGTTAGGTTTAGGTGTAGGGTTAGGGTTAGGGTTATTGTTATGGTTATGGTTATGGTTAGGGTTAGGGTTAGAGGTTAGTGTAAGGGGTTCGGGTTAGGGTTAGGGTATGTTTAGGGTTCGTGTTCGGGTTCGGTTAGGCTTAGGGTTAGGGTTCGTGTTCGGGTTAGGGTTAGCGTTAGTGTTAGGGTTAGGGTTCGGGTTAGGGTTAAGTTTAGGGTTAGGGTTAGGTTTCGAGTTAGGGTTAGGGTTAGGTTTCGGTATCGGGTTCGGGTTACGGTTAGGGTAAGGGTTAGGGTTATTGTTAGGGTTTGGATTAGGTTTAGGGATAGGCTTCGGGTTTGGGTTCGGGTTCGGGTTAGGGTTAGGGTTAGATTTAGGGTTCGGGTTAGGGTTTGTGTTAGGGTTCGGCTAAGGGTTAGAATTAGGGTTCGGGTTTGGGTTAGGGTTCGGTATCATGTTAGAGTTCTGTTTCGGGTTCGGGTTAGCGTTAGTGTTAGGGTTCGGATGAGGATTAGGGTTAGTGTTAGGGTTAGAGTTAGTGTAACGTTTAGGGGTTAGGGTTAGGGCGTAGGGTTAGGGTTAGGGTTAGGGTTAGGGTTAGGGTTATGGTTATAGTTCGGATTAGGGTTAGGGTTATGGTTAGTGTTAGGGTTTGAATTAGGGTTAGGGATAGGGTTAGGGTTAGGTTTAGGGTTCTGGTTAGGGTTACGTTTAGGGTTAGTTTTAGGGTTAGGGTTAGGGTTAGGGTTCGGGTAATGGTTAGGTGTCGGGATAGCGTTAGGGTTCTGGTTAGGCCTCGGGTTCGGGTTTGGGTTAGGGTTAGGGTTTGGAGTTAGGGTTCGGGTTAGGGTTCGGGTTAGGTTTAGGGTTCGGGTTAGTGTTGGAGTTAGTGTTAGGGTTAGTGTTAGTGATAGGGTTAGGTTTAGAGTTCGGGTTGGGGTTAGGGTTAGGTTAAGGGTCAGTGTTATGGTTCGGGTTAGGGTTTGGTTTAGGGTTAGGTTTAGAATCCTGGTTTGGGTTAGGGTTAGGGTTAGGGTTCGGGTTCGGGTTAGGGTTCTCATTATTGTTAGGGTTATGTTTAGGGTTAGGGTTAGGGTTAAGGTTCGGGTTAGGGTTCGGTTTATGGTTAGGGTTAGGTTTACGGTTAGGGTTAATGTTAGAATTAGGTTTAGGGTAATTGTTAGGGTTAGGGTTAGGTTTAGGGTTAGGTTTTGGGTTATGGTTAGATTTTGGGTTTAGGTTCGGGGTGGGTTCAGTTTAGGGTTAGGGGTAGGGTTCGGTTTCATGTTAGGGATAGGGTTAGGGTTAGGTTTAGTGTTAGGGTTAGGGTTAGGTTTAGGGTTAGGGTTAGTGTTAGGGTTCGGGTTCGGGTTAGGGTTAGGGTTAGGTTTAGGGTTAGGTTTTGGGTTAGGTTTAGGGTTAGGATTCAGGTTCGTGCTCGGATTAGGGTTAGGGTTCGGGTTAGGGTTAGGGTTAGGGTTTGGTTTCGCGTTAGGGTTAGGGTTAGTGTTTGGCTGCTGGTTCGGCTTAGGGTTAGTGTTAGGGTTAGGGATCGGAGTCGGGTTAGGGTTAGGATTAGGGTTAGGATTAGGATTAGGGTTAGAGTTAGGGTTAGGTTTCGGGTAAGTGTTAGGGTTAGCGTTAGGGTTAGGTTTCGGGTTAGGGTTAGTGTTAGGGTTAGGGTTAGGGTTAGTGTTTGTGTTCGGATTAGGGTTAGCGTTAGTGTTTTGGTTAGGGTTCGGGTTAGGGTTAGGTTTATGGTTAGGGTTAGGTTTCGAGTTAGGTTTAGGGTTATGTTTCGGTATCGGGTTCTGGTTACGATTAGGGTAAGGTTTAGGGTTATGGTTAGGGTTTGGATTAGGTTTAATGATAGGGTTAGTATCCGGTTCGGGTTCGGTTTAGGGTTGGGGTTAGGATAAGATTTAAGGTTCGGGTTAGGGTTAGTGTTAGGGTTCGGGTTAGGGTTAGAGTTAGGGTTCGGTTTAGGGTTAGTTTTAGGGTTCGGGTTAGGGTTAGGGTTCGGTATCATGTTAGGGTTCGGGTTCGGGTTAGGGTTCGGGTTCAGGTTAGGGTTGGGGTTAGGTTTCGGGTTCAGGTTAGGGTTAGGATTAGTGTTAAAGTTCGGATGAGGATTAGGGTTAGTGTTAGGGTTAGAGTTTGAGTAATGGTTAGGGGTTAGGGTTAGGGCGTAGGGTTAGTGTTAGTGTTAGTGTTAGGGTTAGGGTTATGGTTAGTGTTCGCATTAGGGTTAGGGTTAGGGTTAATGTTAGGGTCGGATTAGGGTTAGGGATAGGGTTAGGGTAGGTTTAGGGTTCTGGTTAGGGTTACCTTTAGGGTTAGTTTTAGGTTTAGGGTTAGGGTTAGGGTTGGGGTAATGGTTAGGTGTCGGGTTAGCGTTAGGGTTCTGCTTAGGCCTCGGGTTCGGGTTTGGGTTAGGGTTAGGTTTAGGAGTTAGGGTTAGGGTTAGTGTAAGGTTTCGGGTTCGGGTTCGGGTTAGGGTTAGGGTTACGTTTTGGATAGGGTTAGTGTTCGTGATTGGGTTCGGGTTCGGGTTAGGGTTAGGTTTAGGGTTCGGTTTAGGTTTAGGGTTCGGGTAGTGTTCGAGTTAGGGTTAGTGTTAGGGTTAGGGATAGGGTTAGGTTTAGAGTTCGGGTTGGGATTAGGGTTAGGTTAAAGGTCAGTGTTAGGGTTCAGGTTCGGGTTCGGGTTAGGGTTAGGTTTAGGGTTAGGTTTAGATTTCTGGTTAGGGTTAGTGTTCAGGTTCGGGTTAGGGTTCGCATTATTGTTATGGTTAGGTTTAGGGTTAGGGTTAGGGTTAGGGTTCGGGTTAGGGTTCGGTTTATCGTTAGGGTTAACTTTATGTTTAGGGTTAGGGTTAGAATTAGGTTTAGGGTTAGGGTTAGGGTTAGGGTTAGGTTTAGGGTTACATTTTGGGTTATGGTTAGAGTTTGGGTTCGGGCTCGGGGTGGGTTCAGGTTAGGGTTAGTGCTAGGGTTGGTTCGGTTTCAGGTTAGGGATATGGTTAGGGTTAGGTTTAGGGAGGTTAGGGTTAGGTTTAGGGTTAGGGTTAGAGTTAGGGTTCGGGTTCAGGTTAGGTTTAGGGTTAGGGTTAGGGTTAGGGTTAGGTTTAGGGTTAGGGTTAGAGTTAGGGTTCGGGTTCAGGTTAGGTTTAGGGTTAGGGTTAGGGTTAGGGTTAGGTTTCGGGTTAGGGTTAGGGTTAGGATTCAGGTTCGGGTTCGGATTAGGGTTAGGGTTAGGGTTAGGGTTTGGGTTCCGGTTAGGGTTAGTGTTAGGGTTAGGAATCTGAGTCGGGTTAGGGTTAGGATTAGGATTAGGGTTAGAGTTAGTGTTAGGTTTCGGGTAAGTGTTAGGGTTAGGGTTAGGGTTAGGTTTGGGTTAAGGTTAATGTTAGGGTTCGGGTTATCGATAGGGTTCGGGTTCGGGTTAGGTGTATGTTTAGATTTAGTGTTAGTGTTAGGGTTAGGGTTAGATTGTGGGTTAGGGTTCGGGTTCGGTTTTGGGGTCGGGTTCGGATTAGGGTTAGGTTTAGGTTTAGGGTTAGGGTTAGGGTTAGGGTTAGGATTAGGGTTAGGTTTAGGGTTCACATTAGGGTTAGGGTTAGGGTTAGGGTTAGGGTTATGTTTAAGGTTAAGGTTTCGGTTCAGGATCGGGTTCCGGTTCTGGTTAGGGTTAGGTTGAGGTTTAGGGTTAGGGTTAGGTTTAGGGTTCGGGTTAGGGTTAGGGTTCGCATTAGGGTTAGGGTTAGGTTTAGGCTTAGGGTTAGGGTTCGGCTTAGGGTTAGGGTTAGGGTTCGGGTTTGGTTTAGGGTTAGGGTTAGGGTTCTGCTTAGGGTTAGGGTTAGGGTTCGGGTTCGGGTCAGGGTTAGTGTTAAGCTTAGGGTTAGTGTTTGGGTTAGGTTTAGGGTTAGGGTTCGGGTTCGGGTTAGGGTTCGCATTAGTGTTAGGGTTAGGTTTAGATTTAGGGTTAGAGTTAGGGTTCGCGTTCGGGTTTGGCTTAGGGTTAGGGATCGGGTTACGGTTAGGGTTAGGGTTAGGTTTAGGGTTATGGTTAGGTTTAGGGTTCGGTTCGAGTTTGGGTTAGTGTTCGGGTTCATGTTAGTTTTCGATTTAGGGTTAGGGTTAGGGTTAGGGTTAGGGTTAGTGTTCGGGTTAGGGTTAGGGATAGGGTTAGGGTTAGGGTTAGAGTTAGGTTTCGGGATAGGGTTAGGGTTAGGTTTAGGGTTATTGTTAGATTTCCGGTTAGGGTTAGGGTTAGGATTCTGGTTCAGGTTAGGGTTAGGGTTAGGGTTAGGGTGAGGGTTCAGGTTCGGGTTCCGGTTAGGGTTAGTGTTAGGGTTAGTGTTATTGTTAGGTTTCGGGTTAGGGTTAGGGTTAGGATTCACGTTCGGTTTAGTGTTAGGGTTAGGGTTAGGGTTAGGGTTCGGCTTAGGGTTAGGGTTAGCGTTAGGATTCAGGTTCGGGTTCGGATTAGGGTTCGGGTTAGGGTTCGGGTTAGGGGTTTGGTTTCGCGTTAGTGTTAGGGTTAGTGTTCGGGTTCAGGTTAGGGTTAGTGTTAGGGTTAGGGATGGGAGGTCGGGTTAGGGTTAGGATTAGGGTTAGGATTAGGATTAGGGTTAGAGTTAGGGTTAGGTTTCGGGTAAGTGTTAGGGTTAGGGTTAGGGTTAGGTTTCGGGTTAGCGTTAGGGTTCGGGTTCGGGTTAGTTTTATGTTTAGATATAGTGTTAGGTTAGGGTTAGGCTTAGATTTTGGTTTACGGTTCGGGTTCGGTTTTGGGGTCGGGTTCGGATTAGGGTTAGGTTTAGGGTAGGGTTAGGATTAGGGTTAGAGGTAGGGTTAGGGTTAGGGTTCTGTTTCTGGTTCGGGTGAGGGTTAGGGTTAGGGTTCGGGTTAGGGTTATGGTTATGGTTAGGTTTAGGGTTAGGATTAGGGTTAGGTTAGTGTTTGCATTAGGGTTAGTGTTAGGGTTAGGGTTCGGGTTATGTTTAGTGTTAAGGTTGGGTTTGGGTTCGGGTTCGGGTTCCTGTTCGGGTTCGGGTTCGGGTTATGTTTAGTGTTAAGGTTTGGGTTTGGGTTCGGGTTCGGGTTCCTGTTCGGGTTCGGGTTAGGGTTAGGGTTAGGTTTAAGTTGAGGTTTAGGGTTAGGGTTAGGTTTAGGTTTCAGGTTCGGGTTAGGGTTAGGGTTAGGGTTAGTCTTCGGGTTCGGGTTCTGCTTCCGGATAGGGTTAGGTTTAGGGTTCGGGTTAGGGTTAGCATTTGCATTAGTGTTAGGGTTAGGTTTAGGCTTAGGGTTAGGTTTAGGGTTCGGGTTCGGGTTCGGTTTAGGGTTAGGGTTAGGGTTCGGGTTAGGTTTAGGTTTAGGGTTAGTGTTAGATTTAGTGTTATGGTTAGGGTTAGTGTTAGTGGTAGGGTTAGTGTTAGGGTTAGGTTTATGGTTAGGGTTAGGTTTAGTGTTACAGTTAGGGTTAGTGTTATTTTTAGGTTTAGGGTTCGGATTAGGGTTTGGGTTAGGGTTAGGGTTAGGGTTAGGCTTAGGGTTAGAGTTAGTGTTTGTGTTAGGGTTAGGGCTAGGGTTAGGTTTATGGTTAGGTTTAGTTTTAGTGTTACAGTTAGGGTTAGTGTTAGGCTTAGGGTTAGGGTTCGGATTAGGGTTTGGGTTATGGTTAGGGTTAGGGTTAGGGTTAGAGTTAGGGTTCGCATTAGGGTTAGGGTTAGGGGTTCTGGTTATCGTTATGTTTAGCGTTAGGTTTAGGGTTAGTGTTTGGGTTCGGGTTCGGGTTAGGGTTAGGGTTAGGGTTAGGTTTAGGGATGCGTTTGGGTTCAGGTTAGGGTTCAGTTTCAGTTTCGGTTTCGGGTCAGGGTTAGTGTTAGTGTTAGGTTTAGGGTTATGTTTCGAGTTAGGGTTAGGGTTAGGTTTGGTATCGGGTTCGGGTAACAGTTAGGTTTAGGGTTGGGGTTATGGTTAGGGTTCGGATTAGGGTTAGGGATAGGGTTCATGTTAGGGTTAGGGTTAGTTTTCGAGTTCGTATTAGGTTAGGGTTCGGGTTCGGGTTCGGATTAGGGTTAGGGTTAGGGTTAGAGTTAGGGTTCGGGTTAGGGTTAGTGTTAGGGTTCGGGTTAGGGTAGGTTTCGGTTTAGGGTTAGGGTTAGGGTTAGGTTCGGTAAGAGTTAGGGTTAGGGTTAGGGTTCAAGTTTGGGTTAGGGTTAGGGTTACGGTTCGCATTCGGGTTAGGGTTAAAGTTAGGGTTAGGGTTAGGATTAGGGTAATGGTTAGAATTAGGGTTTGGAATAGTGTTAGCGTTAGGGTTAGGGTTAGGGTTAGAGTTAGGTTTTGGGTTAGTTTTAAGGTTAGGGTACGGGTTCGGGTACGGCTACCGGTTAGCGTTAGAGTTTGGGTTCGGGTTAGGTTTACTGTTCGGGTTTGGGTTAGATTTAGGGTTAGGTTTCGGGTTAGCGTTTAGGTTAGGGTTAGGTTTAGAGTTAGGGTTAGGTTTAGGGTTAGGGTTAGGGTTACTGTTCGGATTCGGGTTAGGTTTCGGTTTAGGGTTAGTGTTAGCCTTAGGTTTAGGGTTTGGGTAAGGGTTAGGTATAGGGTTAGGGTCAGGGTTAGGGTTTGTGTTTGTGTTAGGGTTCGGGTTTGGGTTCAGGTTCTGGTTAGGTGTAGGGTTAGGGTTCATGTTCAGGTCAGGGTTAGGGTTAGGTTTAGGGTTAGGTTTAGGTTTCGAGTTAGGGTTAGGGATAGGGTTAGGGTTAGGTTTCGGTTTTGGGTTAGGTTTTGGGTTAGGGTTAGGGTTAGGGTTAGGGTTCTTATTCAGGTTCGGATTAGGGTTAGTGGTAGGGTTAGGTTTAGGGGTTCTGGTAAGGGTTCGGTTTAGGGTTCAGGTTAGGGTTAGGGTGAGGTTTGGGGTTAGGGTTAGGGTTAGGGTTAGCGTTAGGGTTAGGATTAGGGTTAGGTTTAGGGTTAAGGATTGGGTTCGGGGTCGGGTTCTTGTTCCGGTTAGGGTTAGGGTTAGGATTATGGTTAGGGTTAGGGTGAGGTTTAGGGTTAGGGTTAGGTTTAGGGTTCGGTTTCGGGTTATGGTTTGGGTTAGGGTTTGGGTTAGGGTTAGAGTTAGCCTTCGGGTTCGGTTTTGGTTCCAAATAGGGTTAGGTTTAGGATTAGGGTTAGGGTTAGGGTTAGGGTTCGGGTTAGTGTTAGTGTTAGCGTTCGGGTTTGTGTTCGGTGTCGGGTTCGGGTTCGTGTTAGGGTTAGGGTTAGGGTTGGGGTTATAATTAGGGTTAGGGTTAGGGTTAGGGTTAGAGTTTGGGTTCTGGTTCTGGTTCTGGTTCGGGTTCGGGTTAGGGTTCGGGTTAGGGTTAGGTTTTGGGTAAGGGTTCGTGTTCAGGTACGGGTCAGGGTTAGGGTTTGGGTTAGGGTTAGTGTTCGGGTTAGGTTTAGGGTTAGGGTTAGGGTTAGGGTTAGGGTTAGGAATCGGGTTCGGGTTAGGTTAGGGGTAGGGTTAGGGTTAGGGTTATTTTTATGGTTATGGTTAGGTTTAGGGTTACGTTTAGGGGTTAGGGTTAGGTGTTCGGGTTAGGGGTAAGGTTAGGGTTCGGGTTCGGGTTAGGGTTAGGGTTAGACTTAGGGTTCGGTTAGGCTTAGTGTTAGTTTTAGGGTTAGTGTTCGGTTAGGGTTCGGGTTAGGGTTAGGGGTAGGTTTTGGGTTAGGTTTGGTGTTAGGGTTCTGGATAGGGTTAGGGTTAGGGTTAGGCTTAGGGTTCGGGTTAGGCTTATGGTTTGGGTGAGGCTTAGGGTTCGGGTTAGTCCTAGGGTTAGGGTTGGAGTTAGGGTTTGGGTTAGGTTAGGGTTAGTTTTATGGTTATGGTTAGGGTTAGGGTTATGTTTAGAGTTAGGGGTTAGTGTAAGGAGTTAGGGTTAGGGTTAGTTTTACGGTTCGGGTTCGGGTTCGGAGTCGGGGTCGGGATAGGGTTAGGGTTAGTGTTAGGGTTAGGGTTAGGGTTAGGGTTCGTGTTAGGATTTGGGTTTGGTTTAGGGTTAGGGTTAGGGTTAGGGTTTGTGTTCGCATTAGGGTTAGGGTTAGGGTTAAAGTTCTGGTTAGGGTTATGTTTAGGGTTAGGTTTAGGGTTAGGTTTATTGTTAGGTTTCGAGTTAGGGTTAGGGTTAGGTTTTTGGTATCCGGGTTCGGGTTATGGTTATGGTTATGATTAGGGTTCAGTTTAGGGTTAAGGATAGGGTTCGGGATAGGGTTAGGGTTAGGTTTCGAGTTCGGTTTAGGGTTAGCGTTAGGGTTCGGGTTCGGGTTAGGGTTAAAGTTAGGGTTAGGATTTGGGTTAGGTTTATGGTTAGGGTTCGGGTTCGGGTTAGGGTTAGTGTTAGGGTTTGGGTTAGGGTTAGCTTTCGGTTTAGGGTTAGGGTTAGGGTTAGGGTTCGGGTTCGTGTTTGGTTTAGCGTTAGGTTTAGGGTTAGGATTAGGGTCAGGGTAAGGGGTATGGTTTTAATTAGGGTTAGGGTTAGGGTTAGGGTTAGGCTTACGGTTCGGTTAGGCTTAGTGTTAGTGTTAGGGTTATGGTTCGGTTAGGGTTAGGGTTAGGGTTAGGTTTGGGGTTAGGGTTCGGTTTTGGGTTCGGGTTCATGTTAGGGTTAGTGTTAGGGTCAGGGTTAGGGTTAGGCTTAAGGTTCGGTTTAGGCTTACCTTTAGGGTTAGGGTTAGGATTAGGTTTTGAGGTCGGGTTCAGTTTCGGGTTAGGGTTAGTGTTAGGGTTATGGTTAGGGTTCTGGTTTGGGTTAGGATTAGGCTGAGGGTTCGGGTTCGGGTTCGGGTTAGGTTTAGGGTTAGGGTTTGGTTTGGTTTGGGTTAGTGTTATGATTAGGGTTCGGGTTAGGGTTAGGTTTAGGGTTAGGGTTAGGTTTAGGGTTAGGAGTTAGGGTTAGGGTTAGGATTAGTGTTATTTTTACGTTTTGGGTTCGGGGTCGGGGTCGGGATCGGGTTAGGGTTAGGGTTAGTGTTAGTGTTAGGGTTAGGGTTTGGATTAGGTTTAGGATTAGGGTTAGGGATAGGGTTAGAGTTCTGGTTAGGGTTATGTTTAGGGTTAGGTTTAGGGTTAGGGTTAGGTTTCGGTTTCGGGTTAGGGTTAGGGTTAGGTTTTTGGGTTAGTGTTAAGGATGGGTTACGGTTCAGGTTAGGGTTCGGGTTCAGGTTCGGTTTAGGGTTAGGGTTAGGGTTAGGGTTAGGTTTAGTGTTAGGTTTTGAGTTAGGGTAAGGTTAGGTTTCGGTATCGGGTTCAGGTTACGGTTAGGGTTATGGTTAGGGTTATGGTTAGGGTTCAGATTAGGGTTAGGGATAGGGTTCGGGATAGGGTTAGGGTTAGGTTTCGAATTCTGGTTAGGGTTAGGTTTAGAGTTTGGTTTAGGTTTAGGGTTAGGGTTAGGGTTAGGTTTAGGTTTAGGGTTCGGGTTCGGGTTCGGGTTAGGGTTAGTGTTAGGGTTCGGGTTAGGGTTAGCATTCCGTTTAGTGTTAGGTTTATGGTTAGGGTTCGGTGAGGGTTAGGGTTAGGGTTAGGGTTCACGTTCGGGTTAGGGTTAGGGTTAGGGTTTGGGTTCGGGTTAGGTTTGGGGTTATGGTTAGGGTTAGGATTAGGGTCAGGGTTAGGGGTAGGGTTTTAATTAGGGTTAGGGTTAGGTTTAGAGTTATGGTTCAGGTTACTGTTAGGGTTAAGGTTCGGGTTCGGTTACAGGTACTGGTTAGTGTTAGGGTTCGGTTTAGGGTTAGCGTTAGTGTTAGGGTTAGAGTTCGGGTTCGCGTTAGGGTTAGTGTTAGGGTTCGGGTTAGGGTTAGGGTTAGGGTTATGTTTCGGGTTAGGTTTAAGGTTAGTGTTAGGGTTAGAGTTAGGGTTAGGGTTAGGGTTAGGGTTAGGGTTAGTGTTCGGATTCGGGATAGTGTTCGGTTTAGGGTCAGTGTTAGGCTTAGGGTTAGGGTTCGGGTAAGGGTTAGGTATAGGTTTAGGTTTAGGATTAGGTTTGTGTTTGTGTTAGGGTTCGGGTTCGGGTTCAGGTTCTGGTTAGTTTTAGGATTAGGTTTCGTTTTCCGGTCAGGGTTAGGGTTAGGGTTAGGTTTAGGGTTCGAGATAGGGTTAGGGTTAGGGTTAGGGTTAGGTTTAGGTTTCGGGTTAGGGTTTATGTTAGGGTTATGGTTATGGTTATGGTTAGGGTTCTGATTTGTGTTTGGGTTCGGGTTAGTGTTAGTGTTAGGGTTAGGGTTCCGGTAAGAGTTCGGGTTAGGGTTCGGGTTAGGGTTAGAGTTAGGGTTAGGGTTAGGGTTAGGGTTTGGGTTAGGGTTAGGGTTAGGGATAGTATTAGGGTTAGGGTTAGGGTTAGGATTAAGGTTGGGATTAGGGTTAGGGTTAGTGTTAGAGGTTAGGGTTCGGGTTCGGTTTAGTGATAGGGTAAGAGTTAGAGTTTTGGTTCTGCGTCGGGTTCGGGTTAGGGTTACGGTTACGGTTAGGATTAGGGTTAGGGTTAGTGTTAGGGTAAGGGTTAGGGTTTGGGTTCGGGTTCGGGTTAGAGTTAGGGTTAGGGTAAGTGTTAGGGTTCATTTTTGGGTTAGGCTTAGGGTTAGGGTTAGTGTTTGGGTTAGGTTTAGGGTTAGGATTACGATTAGGGTTAGGGTGAGTGTTAGGGTTAGGGTTAGAGTTAGGTTTACGGTTAGGGTTAGGTTTAGGTTAAGCGTTAGGTTTAGGGTTAGGGTTAGGGTTAGGGTTCGGGTTGAAGTTAGGGTTAGAATTAGGGTTAAGATTAGGGTTTGGTTTAGGGTTAGGGTTCGGGTTCGGTTAGGTTTACGGTTAGGGTTAGGATTAGGGTTAGGGTTAGGGTTAGGATTATGGTTAGGTTTCGGGTTAGAATTAGGGTTAGGGATAGGGTTAGGTTTAGGGTTAGGGTTAGGGATAGGGTTAGGGTTAGGTTTAGGATTATGGTTAGGTTTCAGGTTAGAATGAGGGTTAGGGATAGGTTTAGGTTTAGGGTTAGGGTTCGGGTGAGGGTTACGGTTAGGGTTCAGGTGAGGGTTACGTTTAGGGTTCAGGTTAGGGTTAGGGTTACGGTTACGTTTAGGTTTAGCGTTAGGGTTAAGATTAGGGTTAGGGTTAGGGTTAGGGTTCGGTTTCGGGTTAGGTTTGGGTTCTCGTTAGGGTTAGGGTTAGGCTTAGGGTTAGGGTTCGGGTTCAGGTTCGGGTTCGGGTTAGGGTTAGTGTTAGGGTTAGAGTTTGGGATAGGGGTCGGTTAAGGGTTCGGGTTCGAGTTAGGGTTCGGGTTAGTTTTAGAGTTAGGGTTAGGGTTCGGGTTAGTTTTAGGGTTCGGGTGCGTGTTCGGGTTTGGGTTATTGTTAGGGTTAGGGTTCGTGTTAGGGTTTGGGTTAGGATTAGTGTTAGTGTTTGGGTTAGGGTTAGGGTTCGGGTCCAGGTTCGGTTTAGGGTTAAGGATTGGGTTACTGTTACGGTTAAGGTTAAGGTTAGGGTTCTTTTTAGTGTTCGGGTTCAGGTTCGGGTTCGGTTTAGGGTTAGGTTTAGGGTTATAGTTAGGTTTAGGGTTCGTGTTAGGGTTAGGGTTTGGGTTCGGGTTCATGTTAGGGTTCGGTTTAGCGTTAGGTTTAGAGTTAGGGTTAGGTTTTGGTTTAGGGTTAGGGTTTGGGTTAGGGTTAGGGATAGGGTTAGTGTTAGGGTTAGAGTTAGGGTTCGGGTTAGGGTTATTGTTCGGATTCAGGTTAGGGTTAGGGTTCGGGTTAGGGTTCGGGTTAGGTTTACGGTAAGGGTTACGATTAGGGTTAGGGTTAGGGTTAGGGTTAGGGTTCGTGTTAGGGTTTGGGTTAGGGTTAGCATTAGGGTTGGGGTTTTTGTTAGGGTTCGGGTTAGGGTTAGAGTTAGGGTTCGTTTTAGGTTTAGGTTTCGGGTTAGTGTTAGGGTTCGGGTTAGGGTGAGGGTTAGGGTTAGGGTTGGGGTTGGGGTTAGGGTTCGGGTTTGGGTTAGGGTTAGGGTTAGGGTTCGAGTTATGTTTCGGTTTACGTTTAGGTTTTGGTTTAGGCTTAGGGTTAGGGTTCGGGTTTGGGTTAGGGTTCGGTTTCAGGATAGGGTTAGGGTTAGTGTTACGGTTAGGTTTAGGGTTCTTGTTAGTTTTAGGTTTAGGGTTAGTGTTAGGGTTCAGGTTTGTGTTAGGTTTTGGGTTCGGGATAGGGTTAGGGTTAGGGTTAGGGTACGGGTTCAGGTTCGGGTTAGGTTAGCGTTTGGGTTAGGGTTAGGGTTAGGTTTAGGGTGAGGGTTCGGGATAGGGTTAAGGTTAGGGTTAGGGTTTGGTTTCGGGTAAGGGTTAAGGTTCGGGTTACGGTTCGGTTTAGGGTTAAGTTTAGGGTTAGGGTTAGGGTTCTGGTTAGGGTTAGGGTGAGGGTTAGGGGTCGGGTTCGTGTTAGGGTTAAGGTTAGGTTTCAGGTTCTGGTTAGGTTTAGGGTTAGGGTTCAGTTTAGGGTTCAGATAGGTTTAGGGTTCGTGTTAGGGTTAGGGTTAGCATTATGGTTATGGTTAGGGTTAGGGTTCGAGTTAGTGTTAGGGTTAGGGTTAGGGTTAGGGTTAGGGTTAGGGTTCGGGATCGGGTTAGGGTTAGGTTTAGGGTTAGTTTTATGGTTAGGGTTCAGTTTGGAGTTAGGGTTAGGGTGAGGGTTTGGTTTAGGTTTAGGATTCGGGTTCGGGTTAGGGTTAGGGTTAGGTTTCGGTTAGGGTTAGGGTTAGGGTTAGGGTTAGGGTTCGGGTTCGTGTTAGGTTTTGGGTTAGTTTTAGGGTTAGGGTTGGGGTAAGGTTTAGGGTTTGGGTAAGGGTTAGGGTGAGGGTTCAGTTTAGGGTTAGGGTTCAGGTTAGTGTTAGGGTTCGTGTTAGGGTGAGGGTAAGGGTTAGTTAGGGTTAGGGTTAGTGTTGGGGTTAGGGTTCTGGTTCGCGTTAGCGTTAGGGTTAGGGTTCGGTTTAGGATAGGGTTAGGTTTAGGCTTAGGTTTAGTGTTCGGGTTCTGGTTAGTGTTCGGTTTCGGGATAGGGTTGGGGTTAGGGTTACGGTTAGGTTTAGGGTTCGCGTTAGCTTTAGATTTCGGATTAGGGTTAGGCTCAGGTTCGTGTTAGGGTTTTAGTTCGGGATAGGGTTAGGGTTAGGTTTAGGGTTAGGGTACGGGTTCGGATTATGGTTATAGTCATGGTTAGGGTTAGGGACAGGGTTAGGGATCTGGTTAGGTTAGGGTTTGGGTTGGGGTTAGGGTTTGGGTTAGGGTTAGGGTTCGGGATAGGGTTAAGATTAGGGTTAGGGTTCAGGTTGGTGTTAGGTTTAGTTTTAGGGTTAGAGTTAGGTTTCGGGTCATGTTCGGATAACGGTTAAGGTTAGGGGTAGGGTTAAGGTTAGGGTTAGGGTTAGGGTTAGGGTTCGGGTTATGGTTACGGTTATGTTTAGGGTTCGGGTCGGGTTCCGGTAAGTGTTAGGTTTAGGGTTAGGGTTACGGTTAGGGTTAGTGTTAGGGTTCGTGTTAGGGTTAGGGTTCGGGTTCGGGTTAGGGTTAGGGTTACGGTTAGGGTTAGGGTTCGGATTAGGATTCGAGGTAGGGTTAGCGTTAGGGTTAGGGTTACGGTTAGGGTTAGGGTTGGGGTTAGGGTTAGGGTTATGGTTAGGATTCGGGTTAGGGTTAGGTTTAGGGTTAGGGTTAGGGATAGGGTTAGGGTTAGTGTTAGCATTATGGTTAGGTTTCGGGTTAGAATTTGGGTAAGGGATAGGGTTAGGTTTAGGATTAGGGTTAGGGATAGGGTTAGGGGTAGCATTAGGCTTATGGTTAGGTTTCGGGTTAGAATTAGGGTTTGGGTTAGGGTTAGGGTTAGTGTTAGGGTTCGGGTTAGGGTTCGGGTTAGTGTTAGGTTTCGGGTTAGGGTTTGGGTTAGGTTTAGGGTTAGGGTTCGGATTGGGATTAGGGTTAGGTTGAGCGTTAGGGTTAGGGTTAGGGTTAGTGTTAGGGTTCGGGTTAGGGTTAGGGTTAGGTTTAGGATTCGGGTTCGGGTTAGGTTTAGGGTTAGGTTTCGGGTTAGGGCTAGGGTTAGGGTTAGGATTATGCTTAGGTTTCTGGTTAGAATTAGGGTTAGGGATGGGGTTAGGTTTAGGGTTAGGGTTAGGTATAGGGTTAGGGTTAGGTTTAGGATTATGGTTAGGTTTCGTGTTAGAATTAGGGTTAGGGATAGGGTTAGGATTAGTGTTAGGGTTCGGGTGAGGGTTACGTTTAGGGTTCGGGTTAGGGTTAGGTTTCGGTTTAGGCTTAGGGTTAGGGTTAGGTTTAGAGTTAGGGTTTAGGTTAGGTTTAGGGTTAGGGTTAGGGTTCGGTTTCGGGTTAGGTTTGGGTTCGGGTTAGGGTTAGGCTTAGGGTTAGTGTTCGTGTTCGGGTTCGTTTTCGGGTTAGGGTTAGTGTTAGGGTTAGGGTTTTTGATAGGGGTCGGGTAAGGGTTCGGGTTTGGGTTCGGGTTAGGGTTAGTTTTAGAGTTAGGGTTAGGGTTCGGGTGCGGGTTCGGGTTCCGGATAGGTTTAGGGTTAGGGTTCGGGTTAGTGTTCGGGTTAGGGTTAGGTTTAGGGTTAGTGTTAGGGTTTGGGTTAGGGTTAGGGTTTGGGTTCGGGTTCAGTTTAGGGTTAATGATCGGGTTACGGTTAGGGTTAAGGTTAAGGTTCGGGTTCTTTTTCGTGTTCGGGTTCAGGTTCGGGTTCGGTTTAGGGTTAGGGTTAGGGTTATAGTTAGGTTTATGGTTCGTGTTAGGGTTTGGGTTAAGGTTCTGGTTCGTGTTAGTGTTCGGTTTAGAATTAGGTTTAGGGTTAGGGTTATGATTAGGGTTAGGTTTCGGGTTAGGGTTAGTGTTAGGGTTAGAGTTAGGGTTCGGGTTCGGGTTAGGGTTAGGGTTCGGGTTCGGGTTAGGGTTAGGGTTACATTTAGGGTAGTGTTAGCGTTAGGGTTAGGGTTAGGGTTCGTGTTAGGGTTTGGGTTAGTACTAGCGTTAGGGTTGGGGTTTGTGTTAGGGTTCGGTTTCGGGTTAGGGTTCGTTTTAGGGTAGGGTTAGGATTATGGTTAGTTTTCGGGTTAGAATTAGGGTTAGGGATAGGGTTAGGGTTTGGTTTAGAGTTCGGGTTTGGGTTAGGGTTAGTGTTAGGGTTCGGGTTAGGTTTCGGTTTAGGATTAGGTTTAGGTTTAGGCTTAGGGTTAGGGTTTGGGTTCGGTTTAGGGTTCGGTTTCAGGAGAAGGTTAGGGTTAGGGTTACGGTTAGGTTTAGGGTTCGGGTTAGGTTTAGGGTTAGGGTTAGTGTTAGGGTTCAAGTTCGTGTTAGCGTTCGGGTTCGGGATAGGTTTAGGGTTAGTGTTAGGGTACGGGTTCGGGTTCGGGTTAGGTTAGGGTTTGGGTTAGGGTTAGGTTTAGGTTTAGGGTAAGTGTTCGGGAATGGGTTAAGTTTAGGGTTAGGGTTTGGGTTCGGGTAAGTGTTAGGGTTCGGGTTACAGTTTGGGTTAGGGTTAAGTTTAGGGTTAGGGTTAAGGTTCTTGTTAGGGTTAGGGTTAGGGTTAGTGTTATGGTTCGGGTTAGGGTTAGGGTTAGGGTTAAGATTCGGGTTCGGGTTAGGTTTAGGGTTAGGGTTAGCATTATGGTTAGGTTTCAGGTTAGAATTAGGGTTAGGGATAGGGTTAGGTTTAGGGTTAGGATTAGGGATAGGGTTAGGTTTAGGGTTAAGATTATGGTTAGGTTTCGGGTTAGAATTAGGGTTAGGGATAGGGTTAGGATTAGGTTTAGGGTTCGGGTGAGGGTTACGTTTAGGGTTCGGGTTAGGGTTAGGTTTCGTTTTAGGGTTAGGGGTAGGGTTAGGGTTAGTGTTAGGGTTAAGGTTTGGGTTAGGGTTAGGGTTAGGGTTTGGTTTCTGGTTAGGTTTGGGTTCGGGTTAGGGTTAGGATTAGGCTTAGGGTTAGGGTTCGTGTTTGGGTTGGGGTTAGGGTTTGGGTTAGTGTTAGGGTTAGGGTTTGGGATAGGTGTCTGGTAAGGGTCGGGATCGGGTTAGGTTTAGGGTTAGTTTTAGAGTTAGGGTTAGGGTTCGGGTTCGGGTTAGGGTTCTGGTGCGGGTTCGGGTTTGGGTTAGGGTT
>NW_027552387.1:0-65000 GCF_045843805.1 Urocitellus parryii | reverse complement strand
AGGGGAAGGGTTAGGGTTAGAGTTAGGGTTATGGTCAGGGTTCGGTTTAGGGTTCGGCTTATGGTTAGGGTTAGGGTTAGGGTTCGGGTCAGGTTCGGTTAGGGTTAGGGTTAGGGTTAGTGTTTGGTTTCGGGTTAGGGTTAGGGTTCGTGTTAGTGTTAGGGTTTGGATTAGGTTTAGGGTTAGTGTTATGTTTAGGGTTAGGTTTAGGGTTCAGGTTAGGGTTAGGGTTAGGGATAGGGTTCGGGTTCGGGTTAGGGTTAGGGTTAGGGATAGGGTTAGTGTTAGGGTTAGGGTTCGGTTTAGGCTTAGGGTTAGGATTCGGGTTCATGTTAGTGTTAGGTGTAGAGTTAGGGTTATGGTTCGGGTTCGTGTTACGGTTAGGGTTTGGGTTAGGGTTAGGTTTCGGGTTAGGGTTCAGGTTAGGTTTCGGGTTCAGCTTCAGGTTCGTTTTAGGGTAAGGGTGTAGGGTTAGGGTTAGGGTTAGAGGTAGGGTTCGGTTTAGGGTTCAGGTTAGGTTCGGGTTCAGGTTCAGGTTCGTTTTAGGGGTGTAGGGTTAGGGTTCGGTTTAGGTTTAGGGTTAGGGTTCGGGTTCGGGTTCGGGTTAGGGTTCGTGTTAGGGTTTGGGTTCGGCTTAGGGTTTGGGTTAGGGATAGGGTAATGGATAGGGTTACATTTAGTGTTAGGGTTAGGGTTAGGGTTATGGTTAGGTTTAGGGTTAGGGTTAGGGTTCGGGTTCGGGTAAGGGTTAGGGTTCAGTTTAGGGTTCTGGTTACGGTTAGGTTTAGGTTTAGTGTTCAGGTTAACTTTCGGGTTATGGTTAGGGTTATGATTAGGGTTCGGGTTGGGTTCGGGTAAGGGTTAGGGATAGGGTTACATTTAGGGATAGGGTTCGGTTTAGGGTTACGGTTAGGGTAAGTTTTCGTGTTAGGGTTAGGGTTAGGGTTCGGTTTAGGGTTTGAGTTAGTGTTAGGGTTAGGGTTTGGCTTAGGGTTAGGGTTCGGGTTAGGGTTCGGTTTAGGGTTAGGTTTAGGGTTAGGGTTCGGGTTAGGCTTAGGGTTCGGATTAGGACTAGGGTTAGGGTTTGGGTTAGGGGTACGGTTAGTGTTAGGGTTCGGATTAGGGTTAGGGTGAGGTTTCGGGTTCGTGTTAGGATTAGGGTTAGGATTATGGTTAGAATTCGGGTTCGTGTTTGGGTTAGGGTTTGGGTTAGGGTTCAGGTTAGGTTTCGGGTTCAGGTTGGTGTTCGGATAAGGGTTAGGGTTAGGGTTTGAGTTGGGGTTCGGGATAGGGTTAGGGTTAGGGTAGGTTTCAGAATAGGGTTAGGGTTAGCATTAGTGGTTGGGTTCGGGTTAGGCTAAGGGTTAGGGTTAGGGGTAGGGTTAGGAATAGGGTTTGTGTTAGGGTTAGGGTTCGGGTTCGTGTTAGGGTTAGGGTTAGGTTTCGGGTTAGAATTAGGGTTAGGGATAGGGTTAGGGTTAGGGTTACGGTTAGGGTTAGGATTAGGGTTAGGGTTAAGGTTAGCGTTAGGGTTAGGGTTAGGTTATGGTTAGGGTTACAGTTAGGGTTATGGTTAGGTTTAGGGTTAGGGTTAGGGTTAGGGTTACGGTTAGGGTTAGGTTTAGGGTTCGGGTTAGGGTTTCGGTTCGGGTTAGGTTTACAGTTAGGGTTATGGTTAGGTTTAGGGTTAGGGTTAGGGTTAGGGTTAGGGGTCTTGTTCGTGTTAGGGTTAAGGTTGAGTTTCAGGATCGGGTTCGGGTTAGTGTTAGGGTTCGGGTTAGGGTTAGTGTTAGGGTTAGGGTTAGGGTTAGGGTTCGGGTTAGGCGTAGGGTTAGGTTTCGGGTTCGTGTTAGGCTTAGTCTTAGGGTTAGGGTTAGGCTTAGGTTTCGGGTTAGGGTTACGGTTAGTGTTCGGGTTCCTGTTCGGATTATGGTTAGTGATAGGGTTAGGGTTAGGGCTAAGGTTTGGGTTACGGTTAGGGTTAGGTTTTGTTTTCAGGTTAGGGTTAGCGTTAGGTTTCGTGTTTGGGTTAGGGTTAGGGTTGGGGTTAGGGTTAGGTTTCAGGATCGGGGTAGGGTTAGGGTAGGGTTCAGATTAGGGTTAGGGTTAGGTTTAGGGTTAGGATTATGGTTAGGGTTTGGATTAGTGTTATGGTTAGGGTTAGGGTTTGGGTCGGATTCAGGTAAGGAAGAGGGATAGTGGTAGGTTTAGGGTTCTGGTAATGGTTATGGTTAAGTTTAGTGTTCAGGTCGGGTTCCAGTAAGGGTTAGGGTTAGGGTTAGTGTTCGGTTTTGGGTTAGCATTTGGTTTATGATTGGGGTTAGGGTTAGGGTTCGGGTTAGGTTTAGGTTTAGGGTTTGGGTTCGGGTTCATGTTAGGGTTAGGTTTAGGGTTAGGGTTAGGGTTAGGGTTTGGGTTAGTGTTAGTGTTAGGGTTAGTGTTCGGTTTAATGTTAGGGTTAGGGTTAGGGTTCGTGTTAGGGTTACTGTTAGGTTTAGGGTTCGGGTTATGGTTAGTGTTAGGTTTAGGGTTTAGGTCGGGTTTGTGTAAGGCTTAGGGTTAGGGTTTGGTTCGGTTTCGGATTAGGGTTAGGGCTAGGGTTAGGTTTAGGGTAAGGGTTAGGTTTTGGGTTCGGATTAGGATTAGGGTTAGGGTTAGGGTTAGGGTTAGGGTTCGGGTTAGGTTTGGGTTAGATTTCGGGATCGGATTCTGGTTCGGTTTAGGGTAAGGGTTAGGTTTAGGTTTCGGGTTAGGGTTAGGTTTAGGGTTAGGGTTAGGGTTCGGGTCGGGTTAGGGTTTGGGTTAGGGTTAGGGTTAGGGTTAGGGTTAGGATTAGTGTTCGTGTCGGGTTCGGGTAATGGTTAGGGTTAGGGGTAGTGTTAGGGTTAGGGTTCGGGTTCAGATAAGGGTTATGGTTCGGGTTATGATAAGGGTGAGGGTTATGGTTAGGGTTGGGTTCGGGTAAGGGATAGGGTTAGGGTTAGGGTTCGGTTTCGGGTTAAGGTTAGGGTTAGGGATCGGATTAGGATTAGGGTTAGTGTTAGGGTTAGGGTTCGGATTCGGGTTCGGGTTATGGTTAGTTTTAGGGTTAGGGTTAAGAATGGGTTAGGGTTCAGGTTAGGGTTCAGGTTCAGGTTCGGTTTCGGGTTAGGGTTAGGTTTAGGGTTAGGTTTCGAGTTAGGGTTAGGGTTAGGTGTCGGTATCCGAGTCGGGTTACGGTTAGGGTTAGGGTTAGGGTAATGATTAGGGTTCGGATTAGGTTTAGTGATAGGTTTCGGGTTAGGGTTAGGGTTAGGTTTCGGGTTCAGGTTAGGGTTAGTGCTAGCGTTAGGTTTAGGGTTAGGGTTAGGGTTAGGGTTGGGTTAGGGTTAGAATTAGGGTTCGGGTTAGTGTTAGGGTTAGGTTTCGGGTGCCGGTTCAGTTTAGTTTTAGGGTTAGGGTTCGGGTTAGGGTTAGGTTTCGGGTTAGGGTAAAGGTTAGGATTAGGGTTAGAGTTAGGGTTAGGTTTAGGATTAGGGTTAGGGTTAGTGTTCGGATTCGGGTTAGGGTTCGGGTTAGGGTTAGTGTTAGGCTTAGGGTTAGGGTTCGGGTAAGGGTTAGGTATAGGGTTAGGTTTAGGGTTAGGGTTTGTGTTTGTGTTAGGGTTTGGGTTCGGGTTCATGTTCTGGTTAGGGTTAGGGTTAGGGTTCTGTTAAGGGTTCAGGTTAGGGTTCGGGTTAGGTTTAGGGTAAGGGTTAGGGATAGGGTTAGGGTTCTGTTAAAGGTTCGCGTTAGGGTTCGGTTTAGGTTTAGGGTTAGGGTTAGGATTAGCGATAGGGTTTGGGTTAGGGTTAGGTTTAGGGTTAGGATTAGGATTAGTGTTCGGGTTCTTGTTAGGGTTCGGGTTAGAGTTAGAGTTTGAGTTCAGGTTCGTGTTCGAGTTCGGGTTAGGGTTAGGGTTAGGCTTAGGGTTTACGGTGAGGGTTTAGGGTTAGGCTTAGGGTTAGAATTAGGGTTATGGTTAGGGTTCAGGGTCGGGTTTATTTTCTGGTTAGGGTTACGATTAGCGTGAGTGTTAGGGTTAGGGTTAGGGTTACGGTTAGGGGAACGGTTAGGGTTCGGGTTCGGGTTAGATTTAGGGTTAGGGTAAGGTTTGGGGTTCGGTTTCGGGTTACTCTTAGGTTTACGGTTAGGGTTCGGGATAGGGTTAGGGTTAGGATTATGGTTAGGGTTAGGGTGAGTGGTAGGGTTAGGGTTAGAGTTAGGGTTACGGTTAGGGTTATGATTAAGTTTAGGGTTACTGTTAGGGTTAGGGTTCGGTTTCAAGTTAGGGTTAGGGTTAGGGTTAGGGTTAGGGTTAGGGTTAGGGTTAGGGTTTGGGTTTGGTTTAGGGTTAGGGTTAGGGTTCGGGTTCGCTTTAGGATTCGGGTTAGGAATAGGGATAGGGTTAGGGTTAGTGTTTTGGTTAGTGTTAGGGTTCGGGTTAGGGTTAGGGATCGGGTTAGTGTTAGTTAGGGTTAGGGTTAGGGTTACTGTTAGGGTTAGGGTTAGGTTTAGGGTTCGGAATCTGGTTAGGGTTAGGGTTAGGTTTAGGGTTCGGTTTCAGGTTAGGGTTAGGGTTAGGGTTAGGGTTAGGGTTTGGTTTAGGGTTAGGCTTAGGGTTCGGGTTCGATTTAGGATTCGGGTTAGGGATAGGGATAGGGTTAGGGTTAGTGTTTGGGTTAGTGTTAGGGTTCGGGTTCGGTTTAGGGTTAGGGATCGGGTTAGTGTTAGTTAGGGTTAGGTTTCGGGTTCGGGATCTGGTTAGGGTTAGGGTTAGGATTAGGTTTAAGGTTAGGGTTCGGGTTGGAGTTAGGGTTAGGTTGAGAGTTCGGTTTAGGGTTAGGATTCGGGTTTGGGATCGGGTTCGGGTTAGGGTTAGGGTTAGGGTTCGGTTAGAGTTTGGGTTAGGGTTAGGTTTAAGGTTGGGGTTAGGGTTAGGTTTCAGGTTAGGTTTAGGGTTAGGGTTTGGTTTAGGGTTAGGGTTCGGGTTAGTGTTAGAGTTCGGGTCAGGGTGAGGGTTAGGGTTAAGTTTACGGTTCGTGTTTGGGTTAGATTTATGGTTAGGTTAGGGTTATGGTAGGGTTAGGGTTAGAGTTAGGGTTAAGTTTAGTGTTAGGGTTAGGGTTAGGGTTCGGTTTCATGTTAGAGTTTGGGTTCGGATTAGGGTTAGGGTTAGGTTTAGGGTTAGAGTTCGGGTTCGGGTTCGGGTTAGGGTTAGGGTTAGTGTTAGTGTTATTGTTCGGGATAGCGTTTGGCTTAGGTTTCGGGTTAGGGTTAGGGTTAGGGTTAGTTTTAGAGTTAGGGTTAGGGTTCGGGTTAGGATTAGGGTTCGGTTTCGGGTACGGGTTCTGGTTATGGTTAGGGTTAGGGTTCGGTTTCGGGTTCGGGTTAGGTTTAGGGTTAGGGTTGGGTTTAGGGTTCTGGTTAGGGTTAGGGTTAGGGTTAGGGTTAAGTTTCGGGTTTGGGTTAGGTTTTGGTTTAGGGTTAGGATTAGGGTTGGGTCGGGTATGGATAAGGGTTATGATTAGGGGAATGGTTATGGTTAGTGTTAGGGTTACGGTCAGGGTTCGGTTTAGGGTTCGGCTTATGGTTAGGGTTACGGTTAGGTTTCGGGATAGGGTTAGGTTTAGGGTTAGTGTTCGGATTAAGGATAGGATTAGGGTTAGTGTTCGGGTTAGGGATAGGGTTAGGGTTAGGGTTCAGTTTCGGGTTACGGTTAGGGTTAGGTTTTGGGTTCAAATTCAGTTTCGGGTTAGGGTTAGGTTTAGGGTTAGGGTTAGTGTTCTGGTTCGGGTTCGGATTAGGGTTAGGGTTAGGGTTACGGTTAGTCTTCGGGTTAGGGTCAGGGTTCTGGTTTGGGTTAAGGTTAGGATTAGGGTTAGGGTTAGGGTTATTTTCGGGTCCAGGTTCTGGTTAGGGTTAGGATTCAGGTTAGGGTTAGGGTTAAGCTTAGGGTTAGGGTTAGTGTTCTGTTTAAAGTTAGGGTTCGAGTTCGGGATCGGGTTAGGTTTAGGGTTAGGGTTAGGTTTAGGGTTCTGTTTATGGTTAGGATACGGGTTCAGGTTCGGGTTTGTGTTAGGGTTAGCGTTAGTGTTAGGGTTCGAGTTCGTGTTCGTGTTAGGGTTAGGGTTAGACTTAAGGTTACGGTTAGGGTTAGGGTTAGGGTTCGTTTTAGTTTAGGGATAGTGTTCGGGTTTGGGTTAGGGTTCGGGTTAGGGTTAGGGTTAGGGTAAGGGTTTGTTTTCGGGTTAGGGTTAGGGTTAGGGTTCTGGTTCGTGTTCGGGTTAGGGTTAGGGTTCAGGTTAGGTTTCGGTTTCAGTTTTGGGTTTGGTTTAGGTTTAGGGTTAGGGTTAGGCTTACGGTTTTGTTTCGGGTTCGGGTTAGGGTTAGGGATCGGGTTCGGGTTAGGGTTAGGGTTAGGGTTTGGGTTTGGGTTATGCTTAGGGTTAGGTAAGTGTTAGTGTTAGGGTTCAGTTAGGTTTGGGTTAGGGTTAGGCTAGGGTTAGGGTTCAGGTTTGGATTAGGGTTAGGGTTAGGGTTAGGGTTAGTGTTCGGGATAGGGTACGGGTTAGGGTTCGGGTTAGGGTTTGTGTTAGGTTTAGTTTTAGAGTTAGGGTTAGTATTCGGATTAGAATTAGGTTTCGGGTTCGGTTTCGGTAGGGTGAGGGTGAGGGTTCGGGTTCAAGTTAGGTTTAGGGTAGGGTAAGTGTTCGGTTTAGGATTCCGGTTAGGTTTAAGTTAATGGTTAAGGTTAGGGTTCGGGTTCGGGTTTGTTTTAGGGTTAGGGTTAGAGTTAGAGTTAGGGTTCGGGTTGAAGTTAGGTTTAGTGTTCAGGTTAGGCTTAGGGTTAGGGTTAGGGTTCTGGTTAGGGTTAGGGTTAGGGTTAGGGTTAGGGTTCGGATTAGGATTAGGGTTAGGGTTAGTGTTAGGGGTCAGGTTAGGGTTAGGGTTAGGGTTTGGGTTAGGGTTAGGATTAGGTTTAGGGTTCGGTTCGGGTTAGGGTTAGGGTTAGGGTAAGGGTTAGGGTTAGGGTTCGGGTTAGGGTTAGGGGTCGGGTTAGGCTTAGGATTCGGGTTATGATTAGGGTTAGGGTTATGGTTCAGATCGGGTTCGGGTAAGGGTTATGGTTAGGATTAGGGTTCGGTTTCGGGTTAGGGTTAGGGTTCGGATTAGGATTAGGGTTAGGGTTAGTTTTAGGGTTTGGTTAAGGGTTCTGGTTAGGGTTAGGGTTAGGTTTAGGATTAGGGTTCGTGTTAGTGTTAGGGTTCTGGTTATGATTAGGGTTCGGGTTCAAGTTCGGGTTTGTGTTAAGGTTAGGTTTTGGGTTCGGGTTAGAGTTAGGGTTAGGTTTATGGTTAGCGTTAGTTTGGGGTTCGGGTTAGAGTTAGGGTTAGGTTTCGGATTCGGGTTTGGTTTTGGTTTAGGGTTAGGGTTAGGGTTCCGGATCGGGTTAGGTTTTGGCTTAGGTTTAGGTTTAGGTTTAGGTTTAGGTTTCGGGTTAGGGTTAGGTTTCGGGTTAGGGTTAGGGTTCGGGTACGGTATAGGGTTTGGGTTAGGGTTAGGGTTAGGATTAGGGTTCAGGTCGGGTTCGGGTAACCGTTAGGGTGAGGGGTAGTGTTAGGGGTACGGTTAGGTTTCGGATTCGGGTTAGGGTTAGGGTTCGGGTTATGATTTGGGTTAGGGTTATGGTTCGGGTCGGGTTCGGGTAAGGGTTAGGGTTAGGGTTAAGTTTTGGTTTCGGGTTAGGGTTAGGGTTTGGGTTAGTGTTACAGTTCGGGTTCGGGTTCGGGTATAGCTTAGGGTTAGGGTTAGGGTTAGGTTTAGGGTTAGGGTTAGGGTTTGGTTTAGGGTTAGGGTTCGGGTTTGGGTTAGGGTTAGAGTTAGGGTTAGGGTTAGGGTTAGGGATAGGGTAAGGGTTCAGGTTATGTTTAGGGTCAGATTTAGGGTTCGGGTTCGTGTTAGGGTTCGGGTTAGGGTTATAGTTAGGGTTAGGCTAGGGTTAGTCTTCGGGTTCAAGTTCCGTTTAGTGTTAGGGTTAGGGTTCGGGTTAGGGTTCCGGTTAGGGTTCGGGTTCGGGTTAGGTTTAGGTCTAGTTTTAGAGTTAGGGTAAGGATTCGGGTTAGAATTAGGGTTGGGGTTTGGGTTCGGGATAGGGTTAGGTTTTGAGTTCGGGTTAGGGTTAGGGTTAGGGTTCGGTTTTACTGTTCCGGTTAGGTTTAGGTTTATGGTTAGGGTTAGGGTTCGGGTTCGGGTTAGGGTTTGGCTTAGGATTAGGGTTTGGTTTCGGGTTCGGGTTAGGGTTAGGGTTCAGGTTAGGATTAGGTTTAGGGTTAGGGTTAGGGTTCAGGTTAGGGTTCGGGTTCAGGTTCGTGTTCGTTTTAGGTTTAGGTTTAGGGTTAGGGTTGGGTAGGGTTATGGTGAGTGTTCGAGTTCGGGTTAGGGTTAGGGTTCGGGTTAGTTTTAGGGTTAGGGTTGGGGTTAGGGTTAGGGTTAGGGTTAGGTTTAGGGTTAGGGTTCGGGTTCGGGTTCGGGTCAGGGTTCAGGTTCGGGTTCGGGTTAGGTTTAGGGTTAGGGTTCAGGTTAGGTTTCGGGTTCTGGTTCGGGTTCGGTTTAGGTTTAGGGTTAGGGTTAGTGTTAGGATTCGGGTTGAACATAGGGTTAGTGTTCGGATTAGGTTTAGGGTTAGGGTTCGGGTTCAGGTTCGGGTTCGGTTTAGGTTTAGGGTTAGGTTTAGGGTTACTGTTTGGGTTAGGCTTAGGGTTCGGGTTAGGGTTAGAGTTAGTTTTAGGGTTAGGGATAGGGTTCTGGTTAGGGTTAGGGTTAGGTTTTGGTCTCGGATTAGGGTTAGGGTTAGGGTTATTGTTAGGGTTAGGGTTCGGGTTCGGGTTAGGGTTATTGTTAGGTTTAAGATTAGGGTAAGTGTTCGGTTCGAATTAGGGTTAGGGTTAGGGTAAGGGTTAGGGTTCTGGTTTGTGTTAGGGTTAGGTTTCGGTTTCAGGTTAATTTTTGGGTTTGGGTTCGGATTAGGATTAGGGTTAGGGTTCGGTTTCGGGTTTGGGTTAGGTTTAGGGTTCGGGTTCAGATTCAGGTTGGGTTTCGGTTAGGGTTTGGGTGAGGGTTA
Source organism: Urocitellus parryii (assembly GCF_045843805.1). Lineage (NCBI taxonomy): Eukaryota > Metazoa > Chordata > Mammalia > Rodentia > Sciuridae > Urocitellus > Urocitellus parryii. The sequence goes on along the minus strand of NW_027552387.1, from coordinate 55,858 downwards.
GGGTTAGGATTACGGTTCGGGTTAGGTTTAGGGTTCGGGTTCGGGTTAGGGTTAGAGTTAGGGTTAGGGTTAGGGTTCGGGTTTGGGTTAGGGTTCGTGTTAGGGTTAAGGTTAGGGTTAGGGTTAGGGACAAGGTTCGGGTTAGGGTTAGTGTTAGTTTTAGGGTTCGGATTAGGGTTAGGGTTCGGGTTAGGTTTCGGGTTAGGGTTAGGGTTAGGGTTAGCTTTATGGTTAGGGTTAGGCTTCGGGTTCGGGTTAGGGTTAGGGTTAGGGTTTGGGTTAGGGTTCGGTTTAGGATTAGGGTTCGGTTTAGGATTAGGGTTCGGTTTTTTGATTAGGTTTCGGTTAGGGTTAGGATTAGGGTTAGGGTTAGGTTTTGGGTTAGGGTTAGGGTTTGGGTTCGGTTTCAGGTTAGGGTTAGGGTTCGGGTAAGGATTAGGTTTAGGGTTAGTGTTAGGATTCGGGTTCGGGATAGGTTTTAGGTAAGGGTTAGGGTTAGGTTTCAGGTTATGGTTCGGGTTCAGGTTCGGGTTCGGTTTAGGGTTAGGGTTAGGGTTAGGTTTAGAGTTAGGTTTAGGGTTCTGGATAGAGTTAGGGTTAGGGTTCGGGTTCGGGTTAAGGTTAGGGTTAGTGTAAGGGTTAGCGTGAGGGTTAGGGTTAGGGTTTGGTTAGGGTTAGGATTAGGGTTAGGGTTAGGGTTCGGGTTCGGTTTAGGGTTAGGGTAGAGTTCGGGTTCGGGTTCGGGTTCGGGTTAGGGTTCGTGTTAGGTTTAGGGTTAGGGTTTGGGTTCGGGTTCAGGTTAGGGTTCGGGTTCGGGTTAGTGTTAGGGTTGGTTCGGGTTAGTGTTAGAGTTAGGGTTAGGGTTACTGTTAGGGTTAGAGTTAGTGGTTGGGTTAGGGTTAGGGTTCTGGTTCGGGTTAAGGTTAGAATTAGGGTTAGGGTTAGGGTTAGGGTTAGGTTTCGGGTTAGGGTTAGGTTTCGGGTTAGGGTTAGGGTTCGGGTTAGTGTTAGCATTAGGGTGAGGGTTAGGGTTAGGGTTAGGTTTAGTGTTCGGGATAGGGTTAGATTTAGGGTTCGGGTTAGGTTTCGGGTTCAGGTTATGTTTTTGGTTAGGGTTAGGTTTAGGGTTAGGGTTCGGGTAAGAGTTAGGGTTAGGTGTAGTGTTAGGGTTAGGGTTAGGGTTAGGGTTCGGGTTCGGGTTCGGGTTAGGGTTAGGGTTCGGGTTCGGGTTAGTGTTAGGGTTGGTTCGGGTTAGTGTTAGAGTTAGGGTTAGGGTTACTGTTAGGGTTAGAGTTAGTGGTTGGGTTAGGGTTAGGGTTAGGGTTAGGGTTAGGGTTAGAATTAGGGTTAGGGTTAGGGTTAGGTTTCGGGTTAGGGTTAGGGTTCGGGTTAGTGTTAGCGTTAGGGTGAGGGTTAGGGTTAGGGTTAGGTTTAGAGTTCGGGATAGGGTTAGGTTTAGGTTTCGGGTTAGGTTTCGGGTTCAGGTTAGGTTTTTGGTTATGGTTAGGTTTAGGGTTAGGGTTTGGGTAAGAGTTAGGGTTAGGTGTAGTGTTAGGGTTAGGGTTCGGGTTCGGGTTAGGTTTAGGGTTCGTGTTCGGGTTTGGGTTTGCGTTAGGGTTAAAGTTAGTGTTCTGGATCGGGTTAGGCTTTGGGTTAGCGTTAGGGTTAGGTTTAGGTTTCGGGTTAGGGTTAGGTTTAGGGTTAGGTGTAGGGTTCGGGATAGAGTTAGGGTTAGGGTTCGGGTTCGGGTTAAGGTTAGGGTTAGTGTAAGGGTTAGCGTGAGGGTTCGTGTTAGGGTTTGGGTTAGGTTTGGGGTTAAGATTAGGGTTCGGGTCGGGTTCAGGTAAGGGTTAGGTTTAGGGGTAGTGTTAGCTTTAGGTTTAGGGTTCAGGTTCGGGTTAGGGTTATGGTTCGGGTTATGATTAGGGTTAGGGTTATGGTTCGGGTTGGGTTCGGGTAAGGGTTAGGTTTAGGGTTAGGGTTCGGTTTCGGGGTAGTGTTAGGGTTAGGGTTAGGGTTCGGATTTGGATTAGGGTTAGGGTTAGGGGTAGGGTTAGGGTTAGGGTTAGGGTTAGTTTTAGAGTTAGGGTTAGGGTTCAGGTTAGGGTTAGGGTTCGGGTTCGGGTTTGGGTTAGTGGTAGGGTTAGGGTTCAGGTTTGGGTTAGTGTTAGGCTTAGGGTTAGGTTTCGGTTTAGGGTTCGGGTTAGGGTTAGTGTTAGGGTTAGGGTTAGATTTCGGGTTCGGGTTAGGGTTTCGGTTAGGGTTAGGGTTAGGGTTATGGTTAGGTTTAGGGTTAGGGTTAGGGTTAGGGTCAAAGTAAGGGAGAGGGTTCAGTTTCGGGTTTGGTTTAGGGTTTGTGTTAGGGTTTGGGTTAGGGTGACCGTTAGAGTTCGGGTTAGGGTTATGGTAAGGGTTAGGGTTAGGGTTTGGGATCGGGTTCGGGTTAGGTTTCGGGTTCAGGTTCAGGTTGGATTTAGGGTTAGGGTTAGTGTTAGGGTTCGGTTTAGGATTACGGTTCTGGTTAGGGTTAGGTTTCAAGTTCGGGTTAGGGTTAGAGTTAGGGTTAGGGTTAGGTTTAGGGTTCAGGTTATGTTTAGGGTCAGGGTTAGGTTTCAGGTTCGAGTTAGTGTTCGGGTTAGGGTTAGGGTTAGGGTTAGGCTAGGTTAGGGTTCCGGTTCGGGTTCGGGTTCGGTTTAGGGTTAGGGTTAGGGTTAGGGTTAGGGTTAGGGTTCTAGATAGGGTTCGGTTTAGGGTTCGAGTTAGGGTTAGGGTTAGGGTTAGTTTTAGAGTTAGGGTTAGGATTCACGTTAGAATTAAGGTTCGGGTTCGGGTTTGGGATAGTGTTAGGGTTAGGGTTCGGGTTCGGGTTAGGATTAAGGTTAGGGTTAGGGTTCGGTTTAGGGTTCCGGTTAGGTTTAGGTTTATGGTTAGGGTTAGGTTTCGGGTTCGGGTTCGGGTTAGGGTTAGGGTTCGGGTTAAGGTTAGGTTTAGGTTTAGGGTTTGGTTTCAGGTTAGGGTTCGGGTTCAGGTTCTTATTCGTTTTAGGGTTAGGGTTAGTTTTAGGGTTAGGGTAAGGGTTAAATTTAGGGTTATGTTTAGGGTCGAGTTCGGGTTAGGGTTCGGGTGAGGTTTAGGGTTAGGGTTAGGTTTAGGGTTAGGGTTCGGGTTCGGGTTCGGGTCAGGGTTAGGGTTCGGGTTAGGGTTCGGTTTCGGGTTAGGGTTCGTTTAAGGGTAGGGTTAGGTTTAGGGTTAGGGTTAGGGTTCGGTTTTGGGTTTGGGTTATCGTTCGGGTTCTGATTAGGGTTATGGTTATGGTTCGGGTCGGGTTCCGGTAAGGGTTAGGGTTATGGTTAGAGTTCGAATTTGTATTAGGATTAGGGTTAGGGTAGGTTTAGGGTTCGGTTAGGGTTAGATTTAGGGTTAGGGTAAGGGTTAGGGCTAGGGTTAGGGTTAGGGTTCAGGTTATGGTTATCGTTAGGGTCATTGTTAGGGTTCGGGTTAGTGTTAGGGTTAGGATTAGGGTTCGTGTTCGGATTAGTGTTAGGGTTAGGGTTAGGTTTAGGTTTAGGGTTAGGGTTAGGGTTAGGGTTAGGGTTCAGGTTAGGGTTAGGTTTAGGGTTCAGGTTACGGTTCGGGTTCAGGTTTGGGTTCGGTTTAGGGTCAGGGTTAGGGTCGGGTTAGGTTTAGGTTTAGCGTTTGGGTTAGGGTTCAGGTTAGGGTTCTGGTTCAGTTTTGTTTTTGTTTTAGGGTTAGGGTTAGGGTTAGGGTTAGGGTTTGGGTTAGGGTTCAGGTTAGGGTTCGGGTTCGGGTTAGGGTTAGGGTTAGGGTGAGGATTAGGGTTTGGGTTAGGGTTAGGGTTAGGGTTAGGTTTAGGGTAGGGTTCGGGTTCGGAATCAGGTCAGGTTATTGTTCGGGTTAGGGTTAGGGTTCAGTTTAGTGTTCGGGTTCAGGTTCGGGCTCGGTTTAGGGTTAGGGTTAGGGTTAGGGTTAGGGTTTGGGTTGAAGTTAGGGTTACTGTTCGGGTTAGGGTTAGGGTTGGGTTTAAGGTTAAGGTTCGGGTTCAGGTTCGGGTTCGGTTTAGTTTTAGTGTTAGGGGTAGGGGTAGGGTAAGTGGTAGGGTTCGGTTTAGGTTTAGTATTAGGGGTAGGGTTAGGGTAAGTGTTCGGGTTAGGGTTAGGTTAGATGCTATAGATTGATATTATATTAAAATTATATATCAAAGAGTACCTATAATATTAGTTTTAAAATCTATAATCCTGATATTATATTAATCATAAATGTCACAAGCAGCTATAATATTAGTATAGGATGCTCTAGCATCAATATTTTATTAAAATTAAATGTCACAGGAAAGTTATTATATTGGTTTTAAATCTATAATAATGATATTAGTTATAAATGTCACAGTACAATTATTATATTAGCTTTGAATACTATAGTATGGCTATAATATTCATATCAAAGGTCAAAGTGCAGCTGAACACAAAATTAGTTAGGCAGTCAGTAAAGATAGGTAGATTGAGTCAGATCAGATCAAGGAGGCCAATTACAGTTAGTCCCAGATGTTGGAGAGGGATTAAAATGCTAATTCCTTCAGAGCCCTTCCTCCACCCTGATCAAGGTAATCTGCCCCTGCTCCAACTTGTTGCTAAGGTAACCTGCCCAGGAATTGTACTTCCCTAGAGGGAGCTGTAAAAGTTGGTAGTTAATTCACCCTGGGCCCCCTTCCTGCCCAAATGCTCCACTTTGGCCCCTCCACCCCATCTGCTTCTCAGATGGGAAGACAGCAAAAAAACAAAAGAAGCCTAAGACATATAAAAATGCTCTTGGTGATAGAGAGGTGGGAGGGAAAGGGAGGGAGAAGGGGAATTGCATGAAGATGGAAGGAGACCCTCATCATTACAGGTGAGGAAAAAGAAAAAAAAAAAGAAGTGTGTCACATTAGATTGGGTAGAGAGAAGTGATGGGAGGGGAGGGGGGAAAAAGTGTAGCAGAATAAAATAGACATTATTATTGCCTGTATGTATATATTTGACTGCACGACCAATGGGATTCTGCAACCTGTACACTCAGAACAATGAGAAATTATACCCCATCTAATTCAAATGTATGATATGTCAAGATCATTATATTGTCATGTGTAACTAATTAAAACAAATTTAAATAAAATAAAATAAAATAAAATAAAATAAAAGGCTCTTGGAATTCCAGGATACCAGCTATGGCCCCTTTCTCCCTACAAGGAGAAGTCTGTTACCCCTTTTTAAATAAATCCTGTTTTATATGCTTGCTTTGGTGTGCTTCTCTAATGTTATATGTCAACATGTTAAGAAGCAGAACTTGTTACTGGTATTACAGCCATTTGATCAGTTTTAGATGTTCTAATATAGATACCATATTAGTATTAAAGGCCAAAGGTAAAAATTATGCCACTTTTAGTTCCTTGAGTATGAATACCACATTAGTATTAAAGTCAACAGGGCAGTTAATATATTAATTTTAGATAAGATTATAGGAATATCATATTAGTTATTAGCCATAAAGCAGATATATTAGTTTAAAGTACAATAGTATGGATATAATGTTCATATTAAATGCCACAGGGCATCTATTTATCTGTTTTAGATGCTATAATATGGACAATAAATAAATATGAAAATTGACCAGGAAATTATTATATTGGTCATAGAAATATATACAGGTCATAGAGAGAATGGTATATTAATATTAAAAGTCACACTACATCTATTGCATTGGTTTTAGAGGCTATAATATGCATATCATATTAGTATTAAACACTACAGGGCAGCTATTATATTAGTTTTAGATGCTATAGTATGTATATCACATTAGTATTCAGGGCCACAGTACAGCTATTACATTAATTTTAGATACTATAGTTTAGATATCTTATCAGTGTTAAGGGCCACAGAGCATCTATTATGCCAGTTTTAAAAGGATTTAGTATAGATATTAAACTTACATTATAGATCATAATGCAGCTATTATATTAGTTTATAATGCCAAAACACAAATATAATATTAATATCAAAGTCCATAGAATAGTTTTGAAATTAGTTTCAAATGCTATACTATGGATATTATATTAAAACTAAAGGCCAAATGGCAGATAAAATATTAGTATATGATTCTGTGGTATACATGTCATAACTTCTATTAGTATTAAGGACCAAAGTTTACCCATTATATTAGTTTAAGATGTTATTTTATTAATATTACATTAACTCAAAGGCCAGATGTCAGCTATCATATTAGTTTTTATGCTATTCTATGGACATAATATAAATATGAGAGGCCACATATCAGCTATTACATTAGTTTGAGATAGCAAAGTATGAATATTACATCGATGTTACAGGCCAAAGGGCAGTTATTTTATCTGTTTTAGGTACTAATATGTGAATAGTACACTAGTGTTAAAGGCTACAGAATATATATCATATTAGCTTAGGATGCTATAATATGGATATTAATTAATATAAAAGGTCACAAGGCAGCTATTATAGTTATTTTAGATGCTATATTATGAATATTATAGTACTATAAAGACCACAACTTGGATATTTTATTAGTATTAGATGTGAGATATATATATATATATATATATATATATATATATATATATATATATATATATATATATATTAGCTTTAGATAAAATTGTATGGATATTATATTAGTGCTGAAAGCCATATGGAAGCTATTACTTTAGGATGCTAGAGCATGAATATTTCCATAATATTAAAGGACATATACCAGATATTATATTAGTTATAGATGTTATAGTGTGGACATCATTTGGTTTTAGAGACCACAAGGCAGCAGTTATAATAATGTTAGTGTCTATAGCTTCTATATGATATCAGTTTTTAAGACCAGATATTTTATCAATTTTAGGTATTGCATTAATGTAAAAGACCACAAGGCAACTATTGTTTTAGTTTGAGATTCTATAGGATGGATATTATGTTAGTAACAAAAGACATATGGAAGCTAACTAATGATTTTTAGAGGACTCGGTAGGGACATCATATTAATATTAAAGGCCACAGAGCAACTATTACATCAGTTTTAGATGCTAAAATATGGATCTCATATTAGTATTAAAGACCTCAGGATAGCTATATCATTTTTGATGCTATAATGTGAAAAATCATGTTAATATTAAAAGATACACCATAGCTATTATATCAATTTTAGATGCTGCTATGGATATTATATGAATATAAAAGGCTACAATGCAGCTGTCCCTTTAGTTTTAGATGCTACAGGGTTGATATTATATTAGTTACAAAAGACATAGGAAAGCTATTAAGCAAGTTTTAGAGGACTCAGTAAGGGATATCCTATTGATATTAAATGCCACAGGGCAGCTATTATAATAGTTTTAGTTACTGTAACATGAACTTACATTAATATAATAATCAAGGCCACAGGACAGATATTATATGATTCTAAGATGGCATAGTATAGGGCTGGGGTTGTGGCTCAGAGGTAGAACAATTGCCTATCATGCATGAGGCACTGGGTTTTATCCTCAACACCACGTAAAAATAAAATAAAAACATTATGTCCAACTATAACTAATTTTTTTTAAAAAAGATGGCATAGTATAAATGCTATTTTAATATTAAAGGACAAAGGGAAGCTATTATATTAGTATCAAATGCTATAATATGAATATCACATTACTATTTAAGATCAAAGACGTATTACATTAGTTTAAGATGCTTTAGAGTGACCCTTATGTTAGATTAAAGACCATGGGTTACATTTTATGTTAGTTTTAGATTCTAGCATAAATATTGTATTAATGTTAAAGGTCCAGAATATCTATTACATCAATTTAAGATGAAATAATATGAATACTATATTATTACTAATTACCAGAGGGCAGCTATTATATTAGCTTCAGATGCTAGAGTATGGATATCATTTTACTAAAAAAGCCTACAGGGCAATTATTACATTTTGGATGATATAGCATGGATATTTTACTATTAGTAACAGCTACAAAAGCAACTATTATATTAATATTAGATGCTGCCTTATGAATTTCATAATAGCATTAAAGACTCATGGCAGCTATTATATGAGTTTTAGATGCTATAGTACAAATATTATATCATATTAAAGGCCAAAGCACAGCTATTATATTTATTTCAAACAGTATATTATGAATATTTGTATCAAAGTCTACATGGTAACTATCATATTGGTTTTAGATGCGATATTTTGTATATTATCTTAGTGGTAAAGTCCAGTAAAGGCAGACATTATGTTAGTTTTATTTACTGCACTATGCATACCATTAGTTTTGAAGGCCACAGAGAAGATATTGCATCACTTTCAGATGCTATTATATGGATATAAGTATTAAAGTCCATAAGAAAGCCATTATATTAGTTTTTGGCTCTATATTATGAATATTATATTGATATGAAGGCCAAAGGATAGTTGTTACTTTAGATGCTATCATGTAGATATTATTTTAGTATTAAAGGACACAGAGCAGCTATTATATATTCAAAACTGAGTACGATATGTTTATTATATTAATATTAAAGAACCCAGACAGCTATTATATTAGGTTTAGATGCTATACTATGGATAGCATATTATATTAAAGGCCATAAGATATCTAGTATACTAGTGTCAGATCATATGTGATTATTACTAAGGGCACAGGACATGTATTAATATAACATCAATATTATATTAATTATTATGATATTAATATTTAAGGTCACAAGGCACCTATTATATTAGTTAGAGATGGTGCCATATAATTATTACATTGATATTAAGAAATGCAGGGCATCTACTATTAGCTTGAGAAGTGATAGAATAGATATACTATTATAAAAAAATTATAGCCAGCTATTATATTAGTACAGAATTCTATAGTGTATATAGTACACCAATATTAAAGGTCACAGGGCAGCTATTTTATCTTTTTTAGAGTCTATAATATGGATATCACAGTAGTGATATATATGGATATTACTTTAATGTTAAAGGACACAGGGAATATATATTAGATTATTATTATTAAGTTAGATTACATAAGACAGTATATATTCATTGGTATTAAAAGCCACAGGAGAGCTATTCTGTAAGACTGAGAGGCTATAGTATGAATATCATATTACTGGCACTATTACTTTAGTATCAGATGTTATAGTTTGGATATCATATAAATATACAGGTCACATGGCAACTATTATATAAATTTTAAATTCTATATTATTGATACTATAGTATTTTTTAAAACCACATGGCAGTTATTATATTTTAGATATTATATGTTGGATATCACTAGTATGAAAGAATACAAGAAAGTTAATATATTAGTATATGATGCTGTAGCATGGATATCACATCAACATTAAAGGCTGCAGGGCAGCTATTATATTTATTTAAGTGCTGTATTAGTGATAGTTTATTAATATTAAAGTTCACAAATCAGCCATTATATTAGAATCAGATGCTACAGTATAGTTATCGCATTAATATAATGTCACATGGTAGGTACTATATTTGTTTAATATGCTATAGTATTGATATTACATTGATAATGAAGGCAATAGTGCAGCTATTATATTAGCTTTACACACAATAGTATGCACATGATATTAGCACTAAAAGCCACAGGGCAGTTATTATACTAGTTTTAGAGGCTGTGCTATGGATATATTTAGAATATTATAGGCCAAAATACAGTTATTCTATTATGTTTAGAATGCATATTATAATAACACTAAAGGCCATAGAAGAGCTCTTAGTACAGATATTACATTGTTATTAAAGACCACAGGAGAGTCACTTTGTTATATATATATATATATATATATATATATATATATATATATATATATATATATACATGCCAAAGCACAGCTATTATATTTACTTCAAATAGTGTATTATGAATATTAGTATCAAAGTCTACATGGTAACTACATGTTTTAGATGCTATAGTATAGATATTACATTGTTGTTAAAGACCACAGGAGAGTCATATATAAATAAAAATATATATAAATATATATATATATATTTATATGGATGTCTTTAGATAGGAGAATTAGTCATATTTTATTAATTTTATTACTTTTAATATTTTATTTTTTAGTTCTCGGCGGACACAACATCTTTGTTGGTATGTGGTGCTGAGGATCGAACCTGGGCCGCACGCACTCCAGGTGAGTGCACTACCAGTTGAGCCACATCCCCAGCCCAATTTTATTACTTTTAGATGCTATAGTACTAATATCATTTTATTATTCAATGTCACAGGGCAACTATTACAATAGTTTTAGACTGTATAATATGGAGATCATATTAGCATTAAAGGTCATAGGGCAGAAATTTTATTAGTTTTAGAAGCTATAATATGAACAATATAGTATGGGTATTATATTTTTATTAAAGGCCACAGTGTAGCTATTATATTAGTGGTGGACTGTATAGAATAGAGATCATGTTAGTATTAAAGGCCATAGGACAGCACTTATATTAGTTTTAGAATCTATAATAGGATAATATATTAATTATAATCACCACAGGTGTTATGATTTGGATGTGAGGTGTCTCCCAAAGTTCATGTGTGAGACAATGCAAGAAGGTTCAGAGAAGAAATTATGGGGCTTTAAGAGCCTTAACTCAATCGATAAATTAATCTCCTGATTGGATTAATTGAGTGGTGACTGGAGGCAAGTGGGGTGTGACTGGAGGAGATGGGCATTTGGGGTAAGCCTTTGACATATATATTTGTATCCAGCAAGTGGAGATCTATTGAGCTAGTAAGCTAGCTAGATATCTCCTTTCTGATCATCATGAGAGCTACTTCCCTCTACCACACTCTTTCACCATGATGTACTGTTTCACCTTGAGCTCCAAGGAATGGAACCCACAATAGATTGAGACCATGAGCCCTCAAATCACCTTCCACCCTCTATAACTTTGCTGGTTGGGTCTTTTAGTCAGAGCAGTGAAGAATCTGAATAAAATAAATTAGTACCAAGAAGAATCTGAATAAAATAAATTAGTCACTGCTGTGACTAACCTCACCATATGGTTCAGAAGCTTTTGGAGCTCTTTTGAAATTGGTGCAAGAAATTTTGAGATGCTCAACAGTGCAAGCTGCAAATGGTTTAAACTATTGTAAGCAGAACTTAGTGGCCAATTGTTGTGGGAGCTCAGAAGACCAGAATGCCAATGGGACCAAGAACAGTGAAGACAGGGCTTGAGAGGGCTCAGAGGAGGATACTATTGGTAAGTGGGCTAGAGGCCATTAATGTTATGTTGTGGCTGAGAAGTTGACTGCATTTTGCTTATGTCCTGAGACTTTCTGTGAGGCTGATTTTAAAAGTGATACCCATCTTAACCTGGCAGAAGAAATGTCTAGGCAGCACAGAATTCAGGAAGTGGCATGGATATTGTTGGTGGCTTTTAGCCAAGTTTATTTTGACATACATGATTCACTAATATAGAATGTCATATTAATATTAAAAGCCACAGGACATATATTAGTTTAAGATGCTATTTAGTTTAAGATGTTCAATTAATACTAAAGTTCACAGACCATCTATTATATTAGTTTAAGATGCTATATTAAGGATATTACTTTAGTATTGAAAACTCAGGGTAACTATATTATAGCTTGAGCTCAATAACGAATATCATTTACTACAAAAAAACTACATGGACTATTACATTAGTTTTCAAAGTTATGACAAGGATTTATATTAACATTAAAGGCCACAGGGCAGCTATTAATTTTGCATGCTATAGTATGGATATTATTGAGTATTAAAGACATAGAACAGCTATTAAATTAGTTTTACATGCTATAGAATTGCTATTACATCGAATTTAAAGGCCACAGAGCAGCTATTATATTTATTTTAGATGCTATTATATAAATATTATATTATTTTAAGGACATCTAAATATGAGTATGGGTATCATATTAGGATCAAAAGCCATAGAGAAACTATAATATTAGTTTTAAATGCTATAATATGAATATTATATTAGAACTAAAGGGCTCAGGGCAGCTATTTTATCACTCTAAGATGATAAGAGTATGGTATTACATTAATATTAAATACCCCAGTACTACTTGTATTATTTTTATATGACACAATATGGATAACATTCTAGTATTAGATTTCACAAGGGATTTATCGTATTATTTTAGATGCTATGTGTGGGTACCATATAAGCACTAAAGGCCATAGTGAGCAATTATATTTGCTTTATTTTATTTTAAGATAGAGAGACAGATAGAATTTTTCAATATTTATTTTTTAGTTCTCAGCAGACACAACATCTTTATTTTATTTTATGTGGTGCTGAGGATTGAACCCAGTGCCCCGCGCATGCCAGGCAAGCACGTTACTGCTTGAGCCACATCCCCGACCCATTAGCTTTATGTTTTATATTATGAATAACATGTGAATACTAAATGCCGCAGGACAGCTTTTATGTTAGTTTTAGATGTTATAGGATGGATATTGTATTACGATTAAAGGCTACTGTAGAGGAATTATATTAGTTTTAAAAATGATATTATAGCTATAATATTAATATTAAACTGCATAGGTCAGTTATTTTATTAGTTTTAGATGCTACATTATGAATATTAGTGTCAAAAGGCCACAGGGCAGGTATTATTTCAGATTTAGAGGCCACAATATTGATATTTTATTAATAACCACAGGAAGCTATTTTATTAATTTTAGATGCTATAGTACAGAAATTAGTATTAAGGATCAGATGGCAGATATTAGATTTAGATGATCTCTAGAGTGTATTTCATATTAATATTAAATGTTATAGGGCAACTATTATATCAGCTTCAGATGGTATAGTTTGGGCATCATATAACTTAAGGCAATTAAGCAGATATTGTTAATTTTAGATGCTATAAAGATATCATACTAGTACTAAAGGCCACAGATCAACCATTATATATTAGCATTTGGTGTTATACTGTGGATATATATTAATATTGAAGGTCACATGACAGCCATTGTATTAGTACTATGGGCCACAGTATATTTATTTTATTAATATTAACATCTACAAAAAGTTAGTTTAGGTGTGTGATACTATGGATTTTACATTAATAATAAAGACCAAATTGCAGCTATTACATTACTTTTAGGTGCTGTTTTATGGATACCATACTAGTATTAAAGCCTAAAGGGCAATGACTATGTCAGTTTTAGTTGTTTTAGGTTGGATATTATATTAGTATTAAAGAAGACAGGACAGCTATTATATTCATTTCAGATGCTATATAATATGGTCATTATCATTAAAAGCTTTTTGGCAACTATTAGGTTAATTTTTGAGCCCATAATATGTATATCATGTTAGAATTAAAGGCCACAAGGCAGTTATTATATTCTATTTTTATGTTATAATCTGGTTATTTTATTAGTACTAATGTCCTCAGGGAACTTATTACAATAATTTGAGATGTTATAGTGAGGATAAAATAATAATACTAAATCTATAGGTAGCTAATATAACAATTTTCAGTGCTATATTATAATATTAGTATTCAAGGTCATGGGGTGGCTAATATAACAGTTTTACATGCTATAAGATAGATATGATATTAGTGTTAAAGGCCACAATGAAGTTACTGAATCAGTATTACCTAATAATGTGGATAAGATATTAGTATTAAAAGATACAGGGCAAATATTATATCAGTTTTAAATATTATAGTACGAATATCATATTAGCATTAAAGGCCACACAGGACAGCTCTTACATCAGTTCTGGATGCTCTAGAAGAGATATGATAGTAGTATTAAAGGCCACAAGGCAATTATTATGCCAATTTTAATTGCTACTGTGTGTATATTTTATGAGTATTAAAGGTCACGGGATGCTTTTCTATCAATTTTAGATGTGAAAGTAAAGATATTATTTTAATATTAAAAGCCACATGGAAGCTACTATATTAGTCTTATAGGTATTATATAGATGTTATATCAATATTACATGTCACAAGGTAGCTATTATATTCATTTTATATGTCCTAGTATCGATGTTATATTAAAATGTAAGAGCATATGAATACCATATTAGTGTTAAAGGCCATAAAGCAGATATTATAGGAATTTCAGGTAAAATTTTATGGATATCATTTTAGTACTAATGGTACTAATGAAAAATATTATATTAATGTTGGATGTTATAATACAAATATCATAGTAGTATTCAAAGCCACAGGACAGCTATTATATTAGTTTTAGATGCTATAGTATGGATATTATATTAATATTAAAGACCATATGGAGCTATTATAATAGCTTTGGAGCCACAGTATGGGTATAATACTAATATTAAATATACCATTTTAGTTATTATATCAGCTTTAGATGCCACAATATGGATATTATATTAAAGTTCACAGGGGAGTTATTATATCAGTTTTGGTTCCATAGTACAGATGATAATATATTAGTATTAAAAGACCACAAGGCAGCTGTTATTTCACTTTTAGAGGCCACATGATTGATATTATATTCATATTAAAGGCCATAGGACAGCTATTATATTAGTTGTAGTTACTATACTATGAATATCATCATAGTATTAAAGGACATAGTGCAGGTATTATATTAGTTTTGGATGCTATAGTATTGATATCATAATAGTATTAAACTAATTTTGGATACTATACTATGGATATTATATTAGTACAAAGAGCCAAAACACCACTATTATATTATTTCTGGATAGTATAGTATTATTTTAGTTAGGTTTTTTACCTTTGAATCTCAAATTTCTGACAAGAACATTTTTAGAGAATGAAAATTTTATTTGGCACTCACAGTTTCCAAGGTTTCAGCCCATAAAAGGCCAACTCCATCGTTGTGGAGGAGGAAAGCCACTCAGAATGTGGCAAACAGGAAGCAGATACAGAAATCTGCTCATCAGGAACAAATACACCTCAAAAGAATGCCCCCAGTGAACCACCTCCTCCAGCCACACACTACCTTACTACAGTTTCCACCCACTTAAACCCTCAGTGGATTAATGGACTGATTGGGTTAAGGCTCTCATAACCCAATCATTTCATGTCTAAACTTTCTTGCATTTTTTTACACATGACATTTTGAGTGACATCTCATATCTAAACCATAATATTCTGCTCTCAGCCCTCAAAAGTTCATGCTCATCTCACAATGCAAAATACATTGAGACCATTGCCAAGAGTCTAGATGTTCTTCAGTTTCAGAATTCCCCAAAAGTCCAATTCCAAAGTCTCTTCTGAGATTCAAAACAAAATCACAGTGTGAAAACCCCTGTAAAAATCAATACACACACACACACACACACACACACACACACACATTCAATATATAATGGCACAGAGTAAACATTTCCATCCTACAAGGGAGAAATAGGGGCATAGAGAGAGGCACGGAACAAAAGCAAGACCAAAATCCAGCTGGGCAAACAAAACCTGTATTTTCACATCTAGCATCTAAGGCATATGGCATTGTGATATTCTATCCTAAGTGCCTGGGTAACTCCACTCCTATGGTTTTGTTAGTAGCAGTCTATGTGGCCTCTTCTTGGCCTGTCTCTGCTCAATTCCTTGAGTTTCCTTGGCAGATGTTCCATGATACTTGTATCCCTTAATCTCAGAGATATCCAATGCAGTTTCAGCTTCCTTCTCATTAATTCATTCATCAACCTCTCAGGGGCTACCTGCAGAGTCTCCAACCCTGTTACACTTTGCCTGGTCTCCCAGGTTTTCCTTTGACATCTCCATGGATGCCTCTATGACCCCCTTAGTCCAGCGTCTTTCAACCCTACAGAACTAGCACCACATGGTTGATGCCAAGTTCCCACCATGTCAAGCAGTAGTCAAGCCTCCTGAGACCATGGTTTCAGCAGCCTGGAGGTGCCTGAGCCTCTAAGCATGGTGAAACAACTTCCTGGGCTCCTTCTGCAAACAAGATGAGGATGGTCTTGCAGATTCCTGAGATGCCTTCAGGCCAACTTTCCTATTGTCTCTGAGTAAAATATTTAGCATATCTTTTGTGGTTCTAATTTCTTTAACAACCACAACTTCCTTTGTTAGCCTCAGTTTGCTTCACACTTTTCTGGCAAAACTGCAAGTTATTCAAATCTCCACTGATTTATGATCCTGATTATCACAGTAAATTTGGACAAAAGTTGCCAGCAATATTTTTGTCATTGCCTAAATGCTTTGCTGCCTTGAAATTACCACCCACCAGATTACTTACACTATCACCTTTAAATTCAGCCTCCCAGAAAATCTCAGTACAAACCAAAATATACACAACTTCTTAGCCAAAATTTAACAAGAATGGCCTCTCATTCTATTTCCAATAGAGTTCTCTTCTGAAACCTCACAAGTCCAGTCTTTACTATCTGTACTCCAATTAGCATTACAGACTTCTGGGCTCCCACCAGAACCCCCCATTAAAATCCACCTACAACATTCTAAAGATTCAGCTTGCATCTCTAAACTTTTCAAAATTTCTTTTCCCCCAAAAACAGCATCCAGGCTTCTGAACCCCATGTGACCATGTGCTGTTATTCAGAGCAATTAATCCACTCTAGGTACCACCTAGAGTTAGCTTTTTCTGCCACTATGATGAAAAGACTTGATAAGAAAAACTTTAGAGGAGGAAAAGTTTATTAGGTGTTCATAGTTTCAGAGGCCTCAGTCCAAATATGACCAACTGCATTGTTCTTGGCCCAAGGTAAGGCAAACATGATCATGGCCAAAGGGTATGAAAGAAGCTGCTCAGGGCATGGCAAAGAAGAAGAAAGAGATCCCTGCTCACCAAGAACAAAACATAAACCCCAAAGGCATGTCCCCAGTGACCCATCTCTCCAGCCACACCCTAAATTTACACCCATCCTAAATTAATAGCCTCTGGTTAAAAACCACTTAATCCCAATGTGTGAGTTAATGCACTAATTAGGTTAAGGCTCTCATAACCAAATCTTTTGACATCTCAACTTTTTTTCCATTGTCTTACACAAGGTTTTTTGGGAATTTCATAACAGGTATGAAATGCCAAAGTTTAGCTACTACTATTAGATGCTGTAGTAATGGATATCATATTAAAGATAATAGGGCAGCATAGATGTTATGATGGAGACTACATCAGTATTAAAGGTCACAGGGCAGATAATACATCAGTTTTAGATAACAGTATGCCTATTATGAGTGCTAAAGGCCACACTACAGATATTATATTAATATAAGATGCCATAGTATGAATAACATATTCATATTAATTGCCACATGGCAACTATCATATTATATTCAATGCTCTAGTATGGATATCATATTAGTATTGGAGGTCAGGGAAACTACTGTGTCACTTTTAGATTCTCTAGTGTGGTCATTGTATTAGGATTAAAGACAATAAGGCAGCTATTATATTAATTTTAGAGCCCACACAATAAATAGAACATAAACTTAAATGCCACACGGCAGCTATAGTATGATTATCATATTAGTATTAAAAGCCACAGGGCAGCTACTATATCAATTTTAGGTGATACATATTGGTATCACATTAGTATTAGTTTGAAATGCTCAAATATGGATATCATATTTATATTGAAGGCCACAGGAAAACTATTATAGCAATTTTAGATGATATAATAAGAATAACAAAGTATTAAAGACCACAGTTCAGCTATTTTATTATTTTTAGATGCAATAGCATGTATATTCCATTAATATTCAAAGACACATAGAAGCTATTGTATCAGTTTTAGAACAAATAGCCTGGATACTGTATTAGTATCAAAGGCCATAGGGAGCTATTATATTAACAAGTTATATTAGTCTTGAAGCCAAAGTTCCGCTATTATAATAGTTTAAGATGTTATGTTATTATTATTACCTTAATTCAAAGGCCACTGGGGAGCTCTTATGTTAGTTTTAGATGTTATACAATGGAAATATATACTAGTAAGAAAGCCCATAGTGCAGCTCTTTGCAGCTCTTATATTACTGTTGGATGCTACACTACAAAAATTATATTAATATTAAAGGCCACAGGGCAGATGTTATACCAATTTTAGATACAATAGTATTAATATTATAATAATTAGAAAACCAAAAAGTAGATATTATATTAGTTTTAGCTGTTACATTTAGATATTATATATGTATAAAATGCCACAGGGCAGCTAATATATTAATATAAGATGCTACAGTATGGATATTACATCAATGTTAAAAGCCACTGGACAGGTATTATATTGATTTTGGATACTATAATATGGATATCATGTTACTATTAAAATATTATAATGTGGCTATCATATAATTATAAATTTATTATATTATATTAATTTTAGATACTACAGTATGTACGTTAACATAATATTCACAAGGCAGAATTAGTTTTACATGGTATATTATAGGAATAAGTATAGGACACAGAACACCTGTTTTATCAGTTTTTGATACTATAGTATGGATGTTATATTAATATAAAGGCCATAGCATAGCTATTATATCAAATTTACATGTTATATTAGGCTTTGAATACTATATTATGACCATTATATTAGTATTAAAGTCCACAAGGCAGATATTATATTAGTTTTAGATGCTATTGTATGGATATTACATTCATATTTAAGGCCACAGGACAGATTATATTTGCTTTAGATCTCACAGTATGGATATAGTTGAATGCAAAGTTCAGCTATTGTGTTAGTGTTACATGTCACAGGCCAAGTATGATATTCATTTCAGATGCTATGGTATTAATATCACATTCAGGTAAAGGCCTCAGCGCAGCTATTGCAAAAGTTGTAGATGCCATCTTATGGGCATCATATTAGCATGAAAGTGACATTGAAGCAATTACATTGGTTCTGGAAGCCACACTGTGGATATCATATTAATGTTAAAGGCCACAGAATTTTTTTTTATTAGTTTTCCAGATCACACTTTGGATAATACGTTAATAATAAAGGAAACAGGTCAGTGATTTAATCAGTTTTATTTGCAGTAGTATCTACATCATTTTTAACATTAAAATTCACAGAACATCAATATTAGATGCTCTACTAAAGGTGTTATATTAATGTTAGAAGCCACAGGGCACTAATAATATTAATTTTCAATGCTATTGTGTGGATATCATGTTAGAATTAAAGATCATGGGGCAGTTCTTATATTAGTTTAGGTGTCACAGTATGGATATTGTATTAAAATTAAAAGTCACAGAGCACCCATTACATTAATTTTAAAATCTATAATATCTGTATCATATAAATTATAAATTTTAGAAGAAAGCTATTATATTATTATCAGATACTATAGTATAAATATTATAGATTATGAATATTATATTAATATAAAAGGCCACATAGAAGCTACTATATTAGTTTTAGATTTTATAATATGGATATTACATTGGTATGAAAAGCCATAGTTTAGTAGTTTTATTTTATTAGTTTTAGAATATATATTATCAATAATATATTAATATAATCACCAGAGGGTAGCTATTATATTAGTTTCAAATATAATACTGATCACAAGTTCAAGACCAGCATCAACAACTGAGGAGGCCCTAAGCAACTCAGTGAGACCCTGTCTCAATTTTTGTTTTTAAAAAAGGGGTGGGGTGGGGCTGCTCAGTGGCAGAGACTTGCCTTGCAAGTGTGAGGCACTGAGATAGATCCTAGCACCACATAAAAACAAATAAAGGCACTGAGTCTACATACAACTAAACAATTTTTTAAAATGAGGGTGGTGGTGTTGGCTGGGGATGTAGCTCAGAATTGCTTTGGTTTAAATTGCCAATACCAAAAACAAAAAAATGACTGGGCAGCTATTATATCAATTTTTGAAGCTATAGTTGGGTATCATAATGGTATTAAAGATTACTGGGCAGTTATTGTATTAGTGATATATTCTATACTATGAATATCATACTAGCATTAAACACCATCATGTAGTTATTTTATTATTTTCAGATGCTATGGTATGGATACTATATAAGTATTAAACGCCGCAGAATAGCTCTAAGGCCAGTTTTAGATGCTATATATGGATGCTATATATGGATATCACATTAGAACCAAAAGCCACAAAGCAGCTATTATATCAGTTTTCAATACAATATTATGTTTAACATATAATACAAAAGGCCATAGAGCAGCCATATAAGATTTTGATACTATAGGATGGACATGATAATAGTGTTAAAGACAACAAGGCAGCTATTATGTTACTTTTACATGCTGCAATATAGATATCATATTAGCTATGAAGGCCACAGGGCAAATACTATATCAGTTTTATTTTTATTTTATTTTTTGGTATCAGAGATTGAACTCAGGAGAACTTGACCACTGAGCTACATCCCCAGCCCTATTTTATATTTTAGTTAGAGACAGGGGCTCACTGATTTGCTCAGCACCTCAGTTTTGCTGAGACTGGCTTTAAACTCATGATCCTCCTGTCTCAGCCTCCTGAACCACTGGGATTACAGGTGTGTGTCACTACACCTAGCCCTATATCAGTTTTAGATGCTATATTATGGATATCAAACTAAAATCAGAGGCCTCGGAGCAGCTGTCATATCAATTTTAAATGCTATATTAGTCTTAAAGGACACATGGCAGCCACTTTATCAGTTTTTGATGCTCTTGCATGGATATCATATCAGTATTGAAGACCATGGGCCAGGAATTATATCACTTTTAGATGTAAGAGTATGAATATTCATTAGTATTATATTATTATATTAACTTGAAATGCCATTATTTTATTTTATTAATTAATGGATATCATTTTATTATAAAAGGCTACAGTGCAGCTATTTCAATAGTTTGGGAAGCTAGAGCACGAATATTATATTCACATTAAAGGCTAAAGGAAAGCTAGTATATTAATTTTACATGCACTGTTCTATGGATACCATAATAATATGAAAACCACAGGGCAGTTATTATATTAGCTTAAGATCTAATAAGATGGATATTACATCAATATTAAAATCCACAGAGAATGTATCATATTTTTTCATATGTTATAGTATAGATATTATATTAGCATTAAAGATCACAGGGAAGCTCAGTATTAGTTTTAGAGTTTATACTATGGATATGATGTTGGTATTAAAGAAAATAGTGCAACTGTTATATTATTTACAAGGATAAAGTATGGATACTACATCAGAACTATAGGCCACAGGACTGCTATTTTATTAGTTTTAAATGCTATAATGTGGATATCACAAAAAATTGAAGGTCACAGAGCAGGTATTTTATTCATTTTAGATGCTGTAGTATGGATTTTATATAGTATTAAAAGGCCACAGGGAAACTATCACTTCAATTTTAGGAGATACAGTGTTGATATTATTAAAGGCCATAGGGCAGCTAGTATATTAGATGTGATATGTGGATATTGTATTAATATAAAAGGCCACAGAAGAGCTATAATATTACCCTTAGAGGCCACAGTATAGTTATAATATTAATAATACTGTCACAGGCAGCTCCTAGAGTACTTAGTATAGGTGCTGTAGTATGCACACCATAATTAAAGCCCAGTCAGGCAGTGGCACATGCCTGTAATTCCAGTGAGTTAGGAAGCTGAGGCAGGAGAATTACAAGTTCAAGTCCAGCCTCAGCCACTTAGTGAGTCCCCAAGTAATTTATCAAGACCCTGTGTCAAAATAAAATAAATAAATAAATAAAAAGGGCTGGGGATGGGGTTAAATGCCTCTAGTTTCAATTCTTATTACCAAAAAAAAAAGGTATTAAAGCCAAAACTTCAGTAATCATATTAGTTCTATATTATATATGTATTTATGTGTGTATATATATATATATATATCTTATTAGTATTAAGCTGTTATACTCATTTTAGATACTATAGTTTGGATATCATATTACTATTAAGTGCAAGAACTATAGGCATTTTGTTAAATTATTTTAACTTTAGATGCTATAGTATGGATACCATAATAGTATTAAAGTCCACAAGGCAGCTATTATATTACTTTTAGATGACATAGTATAGAGATTTTATTAAATTTAAGGCTAAAGGCCATAGGGCTGATATTATATCCATTTTAAATGCTATATATTATAGATATCATATTATATGGATATCATATTGAAGGCCACAGAGTAGGTATTATATCAATTTAAGATGCTATAATAAGGTGTCATATTGGTATTAAAGGATACAGGGCAGCTATTATATCAGTTTTAGAGACAATCGTATGAGAACTACATTAGTTGCCACAGGGTAGATATTATATTAGTTTGAGATGCTATAGCATGGATATTAATTTTGTATTAGAAAACTACAGGCCAGCTATTATTTTAGTTTTGGATTCTATAGTTTGGATATATTATTAACATTAGAGGTTACAGGGAAGTTATTATATTAGTAATAGTATTAAACCTCAGAACAGTTATTATATTAGTTGTACTTACTATAGTATAGATATTACTTCAATATTAAAGCCACATATCAGGTATTATATTAATATAAATGCTGTAGTATGGATATTATACTAATATTAAAGACTACAGCAGAACTATATTGTCCTAATTGTATAATATTCTGTATTTGTTGGTGTTTTTTAATATACTAAAGGAACAGCTTTGCAGCAAGATAAGAAACAAAGTATTCAACTTACAAAAAAGCAAAAAGAGTCTCTGACTGTGAAGTGGCATGCCCCTGGTTTCCATCCTCATATCTTTTTCTTAGTTATCAATACTGTGCTGCCTTTCTTAAAGAGAGAAACCTGACTTTTTCTTCTCTGTTTCTTCCATAACTCTCAATTCCTCTCAGGCCTTCTTTTCTCCAGTGTCCCAGCTGTGTTCCCCAAGGATGGGCCATAACATTTGTACTCAGGTCAAACTCCAGCCTAGGCTTCTGGATTCGTGGGTATCACAGGCTGCCATACCTACTTGTTTCTGATTTGGAAGTTGTTCCTCCTGAACCCAGAAGAACTTTCTAGTTAAAGATTTGACTGTCTTTTTGAAAGCATTTTGATGTTTCTTTTGACACCAACCATAGTAAATATCTCAGTTAGAAAACAATATTTTTTGTTACTAGCATCCCATACATGTTTTTGTTTTGACTGATTTTGTTTCTATGCTTGCCATTTACTCCTTCATTCATTCACTTATTTATTTCACAGTTCTGGGAATTCAACCTCAGGCATCACACACTCCAGGGAAAGTCTCCAGCCCTGGAGAGTACGCAGTTCAAGGTACAGAAGGTTTTGGGTTTCCCAACAACTCTAACCCTAGAAAATACAGGCTGAGGAACAAAAATTTTGTTTTTCTTCTTTAAACAGGAATAATAGAATTCTTTGATATCCATGTTCATTTTTTATGAAATTTTCCTGTGAATAGGGTGGCTGAGATGGGAGAATATTATCGTGGGCAGCCTAATAAAACCCTGTCTCAAAATTAAACATTAAAGAGGCTGGGGCTGCAGGTACTGTTTACTTGGGTTCACTTCTTAGCTTCATAAAAAATAAAATTATTTTGTGCTTTTTCTCTCTCTTTTATTTCCCTGTTTAATGCTGTATTTATTCCAAAAGAAAGAGAAACAACTTTCTTCTCTGTCCATGATTTTTTGTTCCTTTCTCTCCTTTTTCTCCTCAGTTTTCTACTGTGTTGGATGATCATAGGCTTATGCTTCTGCACTCACATGACCCCAACCTCACTTTCTGGAAAAGCTGGTGCACAGGCTAAAATTGCTGGCACCATAGGCTACCACACAGACATTTCTTCTGGAACCAACTTCCCTTAAATTCTCCACTATCAAAAAATTTTGTAGGTTAATCCCATCCAAAATTTTTTTCCTTATATTGTTTTCTGGTTGTTATTCATACATCTACTAATTTATACTGCTGTCCTGAAAATCTATTCCTAGGCATAACAAATCCCAGGGAATGGCTCTATCACTGAGCTCCATCCTCAGCCATTGGAGTTTTGCACCTCAAGGTAGAAGAGACTCCATGTTCCCCAACAATGTAAATCTTCCAGGGTGAAAATCAGCATGAGAGATCCTCAACTTTTCCTTCATGATATCTTCCATGACTTTCCATTCTTCTCAGCTTTTCCTTTTCTCCTCAAAGTCCTGGCTGTGTTCCTCTGAGCTACTCTTCTATACCTGCATTCATGCACTCTCCTAGTTCAACCTTATGGAATTGCTGATACCACAGGCTTCTCCTCATGCCTGAATCTGATTATTAACAGATTATATTCTAACTTTTACTTTGATATTTCTTTTGATACCAACCACAGATAACTTCTCTGCTAGAAAAAAATATTGCAGGCTACAAGCATCCCATAAATGTTTTTGTTTTGCCTTATTATTTTTCTGTTGTTTTTTGGTTGCCATTCATTTACTCATTTATATTGCACCTTGGGAATCCAATCCCAGGCATGACACTTTCCAAAGATAGTCATTAACCCTGAGTCCTCTTTCAATTCCTGGGAAATTAGCATTTTAAGTTAATAGTACTCAACGTTTCCCTACAGAGATGAGCTGATGATAGACAACTAGATACATACTGAATTTGTTAAATAAACTTAAAGATGAAACAGATTTTGTTAATTCCCACATTAGTAATTAAAGAATTGGCCCAGTGACTAGAGAGGATGAGGCTGGAGAATACGTAGATGGCATGTTTAAAGTGATCCAGGGAAGCAATGCCAGAACCCATCTCAAAATAAAACAAAACAGGGCTGGGGATATGGCTCAAGTGGTAGCATGCTCCCTGGCATGCGTGAGGCCCAGGTTCGATCCTCAGCACCTCATACCAACAAAGATGTTGTGTCCGCCGAGAACTAAAAGATAAATATTAAAAAAAGAATTCTCTCTCTCTCTCTCTCTCTCTCTCTCTCTCTCTCAAAAAATAAATAAAACAAAACAGGCAAAGACTGTGAAGAATCATGCATTTATGTCCAATCATAGACATGAAATAAATCATTTCATTCTCTTATTTCTTATGTCTCTCCTTTGTGCTGCTTTTATTTTCTGGAGAAACTCAACTTTTCTCTGTTCCTTCTATGACTTTCTATTCCTCTCCTCATGGTCCCAACTATTCACTCAGGGCTGCCTGGTATACCTATACTTGTGTGAACCTACAGCCTCTTCTTCTGGAATCACTGTAACATAGGCTACCACAATTATCCATGTTTATTTTTGGAAGGTCAGAATCATGCACAAAATTTATCTTCGAAGATTTAACTTGTGTCCACTTGAGTACGTTGTGATATTTCTTATCACATCAAAATATTAAAACCTCCGTTAGAAAAAAAAGTTCATATGTTACTAGCATACTGTAAATATTTTTTTTGGCCTGACTTTATTTTTGGTTGCTGTTCATTCACTCACACATTTACATTACATTTCTCAGAATCATGTCCTAGGCAACACACATGCCAGGTAATGTTCTAACACTGAACTCCATTCCCAGCCCTGGAGGTGAGCCAAGGAAAGACAGCATGAGGCACACAGAATTTCTCTTGCTTAAAGGGGGAGCCTAGATTCCTTTGCTACCCATGTATTATATAAAATAAACTCTGCTCAGTGACAGGGACGTTAAGGATTAAGAATGGGAGCATGCTATGTGCATTGTGATTTGGGGCAACCTTGTGAACATTTAATGAAAATATTCCAGGAAAAATGGCAACACAAAAAGCTCTACTTTTCCTTCTCTGTTTTTTTTCCATGAATATTCAATCCTCTGTCTATTTTTATCCAAGGAGTCCCTGTTGTGTCCCCCAAGCTAGCCTCCTACACATATACTCTGGAGGTCCTCAGCAATAGCTCCTGCAAACACTAGAACAACATGCTATTATACAATTAATTTCTATTTGTGAAAGGTCTGATTTTCTTCTAAATTGTTTTTCTTGACCATAAATGATATTTCTTTTCAAAATTTGATTTCTGTCATCTTTTTTTAAATATCTTTATTTTATTTTTATGTGGTGCTGAGGATCAAACATAGGGCTTCACACATGCTAGGCACTGAGCCACAATCCCAGCCCTGATTTCTGTCATCTTAATTACCTTTTGATATTTATTCTGACACCATTATTTAAATTTTTTAAAAAATTTCTATAAGACAGCAGAATTCATTACAATTCTTATTACACATATAGAACACAATTTTTCATGTGTCTGGTTGTATAGAAAGTTTATCCACACCGATTTGTGTCTTCATGCATGTACTTTGGTTAATAATGGGGCACCAACCATTTTGAAACATTTTACTGTAAAATGTTTTCACAGGTTAATAGTATCTCAAATCAATTGGTGTTTTATTCCTTCTCCCATCCATTCACTTTCCATATTTCTCTATCCTGATGCCTTTCTTCATGCAATAAAAATCAAACCTTAACTCTTATCACTAACCTTAAACCTCTATCCCATGCCATAAACCCTAACTTAACCCTATCCCTAACCATATTGCTAATCCTAACACCAAAGCCAACCATTAACCTTAATCCTCTAACTCTAACCCCTAAGTCTAACCCTAAACCTTAAGTCTAATTCTCACCATAAACCTCTAACCATTTTCCTAACCTAACCCCAACCCTTTTCCCAACAGCAAAGCCCCAATCCAAACCCTAACCCCAACCCCTAACCCCAATCTTAATATAAACTCTAACACTACCTACCTGAATATGGCAGATTTCCCACTTGAACTTTTGGAAGCAGCAAGTGCCCAGGTGGCTTACAACTTCTAACATGGACACAAATGAGACATTCCATGACCCTCTTCTTTGAATCATTTGATGTAGTGGCTCACAGCAGCCAGAAAACTATTTAGTACTATCAATTCACCATAAAGCATATCTTTCAAACATATTTTAAATAATATATTTGAGCAAGCATATGACCACACACACAGGGAAAGGTAAGTGGTAAAGGGCCTGTAGCTGTTATGCCCTCCCCAGGCAGCATCCTGCCAGCACCTTCAACAACAGAGAGTCCTAAAACTCTATTTTTGTATGCTTCGTTAAGTACCCATGATTCATTAAATCATTGATCATTTGTTACCAGTTTAGCCTTCAGTTCCTCTGTTCTCCTTATATATGTGGGAAGGCTCAAGTTCAAACTCTGTAATGATGGTTTTTTTTTTTCCCACTGAACATGGTCATCCTGTGTTGCCCAGGAGCCCTAGACCATTAATCACCTCACTGGTATCAGACAGACACATTGCTTCATAGATTGAAGAATGAGGAGCTAAGAGACAGGAAACTGAAGCAGAGACCAAAAATGTATTTCTTGGCACAACAAGCCACAAAGTAGCTTCAAATTGACAAAGAACTTGAATATACACTTTTTACTAGTAAACATGAAAGATGATTAACAGGATATTGTATTAGTGTCATTATAGACATGCAAGTTAAAACTGCACTGAAATTTACTCACTTTTACTACTACTACTACTAATAAATAATAAATAATAAAATAAAAGTATTTAAAACTAACAAGTGATTTTGGGCAACCTTATGAATATTTCATAAAAATATTGGAAGAAAAAAGGCAATCCAAAAAATAAGCTCTACTTTTCCTTCTCTGTTTCTTCCATGAATTTTCTTTTTCTTTTTTTTTTATTGTTGGTTTTTCAAAACATTACATAGTTCTTAATACATCATATTTCACAGTTTGATTCAAGTGGGTTATGAACTCCCAATTTTACCCTGTGTACAGATTGCTGTATCACATCAGTTACCCTTCCATTGATTGACAAATTGCCTTTCTAGTGTCTGATGTATTCTGCTGTCTGTCCTATTCTCTACTATCCACCCTCCCCTCCCCTCCCTCCCCTTTTCTCTCTCTACCCCTTCTACTGTAAATCATTTCTTCCATTTGTATTATCTTGTCTTACCCCTCCTTTCCTCTTATATGTCATTTTGTATAACCCTGAGGATCGCCTTCCATTTCCATGCGGTTTCCCTTCTCCCTCCCTTTCCCTCCCACCTCTCATCCCTGTTTAATGTAAATCTTCTTCTCAAACTTTCGTCCCTACCATGTCCTTGTTTACTCCCCTTATATCAAAGGGGTCATTTGGTATTTGTTTTTTAAAGATTGACTAGCTTCACTTAGCATAATCTGCTCTAATGCCATCCATTTCCCTCCAAATTCTATGATTTTGTCATTTCTTAATGCAGAGTAATACTCCATTGTGTATAAATGCCACATTTTTTTTATCCATTCATCTATTGAAGGGCATCTAGGCTGATTCCACAATCTTGCTATCGTGAATTGTGCTGCTATGAACATCGATGTAGCAGTGTCCCTGTAGCATGCTCTTATTAGGTCTTTGGGGAATAGACCGAGAAGGGGAATAGCTGGGTCAAATGGTGGTTCCATTCCCAGCTTTCCAAGAAATCTCCATACTGCTTTCCAAATTGGCTGCACCAATTTGCAGTCCCACCAGCAATGAACAAGAGTGCCCTTTTCCCCGCATCCTCTCCAGCACTTATTGTTGTCTGACTTTCTAATGGCTGCCAATCTTACTGGGGTGAGATGGTATCTTAGGGTAGTTTTGATTTGCATTTCTCTGACTGCTAGCGATGGTGAGCATTTTTTCATGTACTTATTGATTGATTGTATGTCCTCCTCTGAGAAGTGTCTGTTCATGTCCTTGGCCCATTTATTGATTGGGTTATTTATTATCTTATTGTCTAATTTTTTGAGTTCTTTGTATATTCTGGTTATTAGGGCTCTATCTGAAGTGTGTGGAGTAAAGATTTGTTCCCAGGATGTAGGCTCCCTGTTTATCTCTCTTATTGTTTCTTTTGCTGAGAAAAAACTTTTTAGTTTGAGTAAGTCCCAATTGTTGATTCTAGTTGTTAACTCTTGCGCTATGGGTGTCCTATTGAGGAATTTGGAGCCCAATCCCACAGTATGTAGATCATAACCAACATTTTCTTCTATCAGATGCCGTGTCTCTGATTTAATATCAAGCTCCTTGATCCATTTTGGGTTAACTTTTGTGCATGGCGAGAGATAGGGATTCAGATTCATTTTGATGCAAATGGATTTCCAGTTTTCCCAGCACCATTTGTTGAAGATGCTATCCTTCCTCCATTGCATGCTTTTAGACCCTTTATCAAATATAAGGTAGTTGTAGTTTTGTGGGTTGGTTACTGTGTCCTCTATTCTGTACCATTGGTCCACCCGCCTGTTTTGGTACCAGTACCATGCTGTTTTAGTTACTATTGCTCTGTAGTATAGTTTGAAGTCTGGTATCGCTATACCGCCTGATTCACACTTCCTGCTTAGCATTGTTTTTGCTATTCTGGGTCTTTTATTATTCCATATGAATTTCATGATTCTTTTATCTATTTCTACAAGAAATGCTGCTGGGATTTTGATTGGCATTGCATTAAACTTATAGAGAACTTTTGGTAATATCGCCATCTTGATGATGTTGGTTCTGCCTATCCATGAGCAGGGTATATTTTTCCATCTTCTAAGGTCTTCTTCTATATCTTTCTTTAGGGTTCTGAAATTTTCATTGTATAAATCTTTCACCTCTTTTGTTAGGTTGATTCCCAAGTATTTCATTTTTGGGGGGGGATATTGTGAATGGAGTAGTTGTCCTCATTTCTGTTTCAGAGGATTTGTCGCTGATATACAGGAATGCCTTTGATTTATGCATGTTGATCTTATATCCTGCCACTTTGCTGAATTCATTTATTAGTTCTAATAGCTTCTTTGTAGACCCTTTTGGGTCTTCTAGGTATAGAATCATATCATCTGCAAATAGTGATAATTTAAGTTCTTCTTTTCCTATTTTTATGCCTTTAATTTCTTTTGTCTGTCTAATTGCTCTGGCCAGTGTTTCGAGGACTATGTTGAACAGAAGTGGTGAGAGAGGGCATCCCTGTCTTGTACCAGATCTTAGAGGGAATGCCTTCAATTTTTCTGCATTCAGGATGATGCTGGCCTGTGGCTTATCATAGATTGCTTTTACAATGTTGAGGTATGATCCTGTTATCCCTAATTTTTCTAGCGTTTTGAACATAAAGGGATGCTGTACTTTGTCGAATGCTTTTTCTGCATCTATTGAGATGATCATATGGTTCTTATATTAAGTCTATTGATGTGGTGAATAACATTTATTGATTTCCGTATATTAAAGCAGCCTTGCATCCCAGGGATGAATCCTACTTGATCATGGTGTATAATTTTTTTGATATGTATTTGAATCCAATTCGTCAGAATTTTATTGAGGATTTTTGCGTCAAGGTTCATTAGAGATATTGGTCTGTAGTTTTCCTTCTTTGAAGTGTCTTTGTCTGGTTTCGGAATCAGGGTGATGTTGGCCTCGTAGAATGAATTTGGAAGTTCTCCCTCTTTTTCTATTTCCTGAAATAGCTTGAAAAGTATTGGTGTTAGTTCCTTTTTAAAGGTTTTGTAAAACTCTGCTGTATACGCATCCGGTCCTGGGCTTTTCTTAGTTGGTAGTCTTTTGATGGTTTCTTCTATTTCCTCTATTGTTATTGGTCTGTTTAGGTTGTCTATATCCTCCTGGCTCAATCTGGGCAGATCATAGGACTCAAGGAATTTATCTATGCCTTCACTATCTTCACTATCTTCACTATCTTCTATTTTATTGGAGTATAAAAAATAAGCTCTATTTTTCCTTCTCTGTTTCTTCCATGAATTTTCAATTCTCTATTTTTATCCATGGAGTTCTTGTTGTGTCCCCCAAGCTAGCCTCCTACACATATACTCCAGAGGTCCTCAGCAACAGCTCCTGCAACCACTGGGGCAATATGCTATTACACAATTTAATTTCTAATTGTGGAAGGTCTGATTTTCTTCTAAGATGAGCTCTACTTTTCCTACTGATTTTCTTCCAAGATAAGCTCTACTTTTGGCTAAGGATGAAGAGAAATCAGCATTCTTTTATATACCTGTAACAATAAATAATGTGAAGCTTGTGTGTGGAATAGTTTGCTATTTCCTCAAAAAGTAAAAATAGAATTATCATACTACTCAACAACTCCATTTCTATGTATTTAACCCCAAATAACTGAAAGGAGGTATTAAAAGAAAAGTACATGTGTATACTTTCCATCTGTTAAAGTCATGAGAATGAGGGACAGGCTCAAATGGAGTTTTAGGAAAAGAATTTTATGTATGAGTAAAAAAGGAGTGCTTTTTTTCCCCAGTTGGGCAGGTAGTGAAAGTGAGGATTGATTGCCATGGAGAAGCTTGCTGATGTCCTGATTTGGAGGTTAAGTGATGGTCACCTGAGAGTATCCATTCCTACATTGAGTAAAATACATTGCAGTGTTTTACATGGAGATACAAACCTGGCATAGCAATGACTAGTGGGGAATGTGAGTGAAAGGATGCAGAGCATTTTGCACCACCAATGCAGGGTTCCTGTAAGTTTAGCACTATGAGAAAGTCAACTGCTTATTAAAAACCACCATGTCAATACTACGCCAGAAAAACAGACATCAGACTTTATTAGGGAAGTTGACCCTTATAAATCCAGCTCAGCCAAATCTCAGAAATACCATTGCAAGAAAATTTTTCATTACAAGCCACTGTATGTGTGTGTGTGTGTGTGTGTGTGTTACATTAATATTAGAGGCTAAATGTTGGATGTTATATTAGTATAAGAAGATCACTTAGTGATTATTATAGTGATATAAAACCAAAGTGTTCATAGTAGATTAGCATTAAAGACCACAGTCTGGATATCACTGTGAAGGCAGTAAGGGTCCATGGTAAGTAAATATATTACTATTAGAGGCCATCTATTTACACTGTAAGCATACTTTGGGAAACAATGTGAATATCACATTAGTATTAAACAGCACAATGTGTATACTGTAATAATATCAATGACAAAAGGTCATGTATGCTTGTAATCCCAGAAGCTCATAAGGCTGAGGCAGGAGGATGGCAAGTTCAACGCCAGCCTCAGCAACTAAGTGAGGCCTTAAGCAACTTAGAGACACCCTGTCTCAAAAATAAATAAATAAATAAAAGGGCTGGCATGTAGCTTAATGGTTAAGTGCCCCTGGATTCAATATCTAGTACAAAAAACCAAAACGATCAACTATTATATTAGGACTAGATGCCTCTGTGAGGACATTGTATGTGTCATGAATGGCAGAGGATTCAATGAGGATATTATCTGCATTACAGGCCTTAGTGAGAATATTGTATAGGTCAAGAGGTTGAGAATATTATATGAGTGTCAGAGGTCTGAGTGAATATATTATATATGTATGTTATTATATACATATATATATATGTGTGTCATAAGCTGCAGTGAGAATATATATACACCTTTATATAAATTATATATTTATATAATGTATGCAAATATATATTTATGCAAATATATTATATATATATATGTGTATATGTGTGTGTGTGTTTGTTTGTGTGTGTGTGTGTGTGTTTGTGTGTGTGTTCTGGAGATTGAACCAAGGAGTACTTTACCACTGAGATACATCCTCAGCTCTTTTAATATTTTCATTTTCTGACATTGCTTCACCAAATTTTTGAGGCTGGATTCAAACTTGCAATCTTCCTGATTCATGCTCCCGATTCATTGTGATTACAAGTCTATGCCAGTGTATTCAAGTTATTGAGAATATTATTGAGTGTCAAAGTCTTCAATAGGTCATTATGAGTTTGATGACTCAATGAGTATATTATATCACTCAGAGGACTCAATTAAGGTATTATTTTTGCCAGAGGCCTCAGTGAGATTGTTATATGAAGATCCAGCGAACTCAATGAGGATAATATATGATATGTCAAGATCATTGTATTGCCATGAGAAACTAATAAAAAAAATATGTGTTATAGTCTTAACTGATGACATTATATGCGTATCAGAGATTTCAGTGAGAATATTATGAGTGTCAAGAGAACTTGGTGACGTGGATGTGTAACTGATGTGATTCTGCAATCTGTATACGGGGTAAAAATCAAATGTATGAAATATGATATGTCAAGAGCTTTGTAATGTTTTGAACAACCAATAATAAAAAAAATAAAAAAATAAATAAAAAAGAGAACTTGGTGAGGTTATTATATATTTCAGAGGCCTAAATGAGACTATTACATGAATGTCAAAGGGTTTTGTGTGGATATATATGTCTCATCCACCTCATTAAAAAAAAACATTTGGGGCTGGGGTTGTGGTTAAGCAGTAGAGCATTGCCTAGTACATGTGAAGCCCTGGATTCAATCCTTAGCACCACATAAAAATACACAAAAAATAAAGGTACAATACCTTTGTGTCCAACTACAACTAAAAAATAAAAAAAATAAAGAATATTACCTAAGTGTCAGATAACTCAGTGAGCATATTATATGTATTAGATTCATCACTGATCATATTATGTTTGTCAGAATCTCAGTGGTGATATTATATGAGTGTCAGAGGCCCCAATGAAGCCAATATATATTTTAGTCTATTTAGTTAACATATTATATCTGTAAGAGGACTCACTGAGGATATTATATGTCCCCTTATATGTGTCAGAGGACTAAGTGATGATATCAATTTTAAAGATATCAGCATGGATATCAAATGTGTCAGATAACTCAGTGTGAAAATGTCAGAGGCATCAGTAACAATATTATATGTGTAAAAAAAATAATATTGTGTGTGCCACAGGTCTTTTCAGAGCCTCAGTGAGTATACTGTATCTGGTAAAGGCTACAATGAAGATACTATATTAGTGTGACAGGACTCGATGTGGATATTACATGAGATATAGAACTGAGAGAGGATGTTATATGTGTTAGAGGACTCAGTGAGCACATTATATGTGTCAGAAACCTCAGTGAGAAGATTGTATTCTTTAGAGGTTGTAGTGTGGATAGTGCATTAAACAGAGGCCTCAGTGAGATCATTATATGGGTTAGAGGCCTCATGTGAACATGATATTTGTTATAAACCTCAGTGAAGTTATCATATTAGTGCCACAGGCATCAGAGAGGACATTATAGGTAAGGACCTTAAATTGCATATTGTATGTCAGAGCACTGAGTGAGGACATTATAGATGACATAGGCCTCATTACATGAGTGTCAGAGGAATCAATGAAAATGTTATATGAGTGTTACAGACCTCAGTGAGTATATTCTGTAAAATGCCTCAGTGAGGCATTACATCTTTTACATAGATGGAGCTTCACTGAGGACATTATATGAATATCAGAGAATTCAATTAGAATTTTATATAAATGTGAAAGCCCTGAGAATATTATGTATATCAGAAGTTTCAGTCCTCACTGAAATCCTTATTGTTTGTTAGAGACTTCAGTAAGCATAGTAAATGTGTTAGAGTCTACAGGAGGATATTATGTGTCAGAATCCAGAGCAAAGCTATTACCTGAGTGTGTGTATTATATGTATTATAGCCCTCAATCACACTGTTATATGACTATGAACAACCTTATATGAGAAAAATATCTGAGTGGAAGAGGCCTTGTTGAAGGCATTGCTTGTGTTTGAGATCTCAGTATGTTCAATCTATGGCTCAAAGGTCTCAGGAAAGAAATCCTATGTGTCAGAGGCCTCACAGAAGATAAAACAGGAATGCCAGGCTTATGAGTGAGAACATTAATTGTGTTAGAGTCCTCAGGGAAGAAGGTATATTAATGTCACATACTTCAGTGAGGGTATTACTGTGTTGAAGGACTTGGCATTTGTGCTGCTTGGGTGAAAGTCCCAAGTGGAGCTACAGTCTGTGTCAGAGACCTCAAGGAGACACTTAAAAGTGTCAGAGGACCTCAGGGATTTAGAGGCCTCAGGGAGTATATTATATATGTCAGAGTCTTCAGAAAGATATTACATGAGCCCAAAATCTCATTGAGTCAGAGGACTCAACACTGGTACTTCATTGTTGTTAGAAGTCTCAGCAGAGGTTAGATTGCTTTTTAGAGGGGTAAGAGAAAATATGTTTTCCTGAGGCCACTGTGATGATACCACGAGTCAGAGGCTTCAGTGTGGGTAGAACATATAAGAACCTGAGTGAAGATTTCATAAACCTCAGGGGGATTATGATGGAGTATCTCAGAACTCAGTGAATAAAATCTATTAGTGTCAGCAGCCACATGAGGAAATTTTATGCATTGAAATCTTCTATGAGTATATTGTACGGGTTTCAGAAGTCTCTGAGAAAATATCATGATTCTAAATGCTGTGAGTGTGGATATTTTAGAGCATCTTTAGGAAGTTGCTTACAACTGTCTGTATAATCAATGAAATAAAATATGAATATCAGAGGCCGAAGTGTGTATTGGATGCAAAGTCAGAGGAGGACCTATTGTGAATATCCTATCAGGGATAAGACCACCAGAAGGGTTCTATTTGAGTAGTCACCATCAGAACAGGGATATTGCATGGGTCATAGTCATTAGTGTGCCAATGGTAAGAGTAAGAGGCCTTTGCAAATACAGTATATGTCTTCGATATTTGATGTGGAAAGTTAATTCCAGAGTGAGGCTATTAGTTGAGTTTCAGCAAGTTTCAGCAAGAATCACATATGTGACCCAGAAATCAATAATAAAATATTATCCAGCTACAGGCCTCATTGAGGATGCGTCAGGGGCTTCATTGAGATTAATCAATGATTGCCACAGGACTCAGCTAGGGTATTGTCTCTGAGTTCTCAGTGAGTTGAATACATATGTCCAAGAACTCAATGTATATAATATGTTTCAGATCCCTCAATCACACTATTACATGACTATGAACATCCTCAGTGAGGAAAATATCTGACTGCAAGTGGCTTAGCTGGAGGCATTGAATGTGTTTGAGATCCTAGGATGTTTAATCTATGCCTCAAAGATCTCAGGGAGGAAATCCTGTATAAGAAGTCTCACATAGGATGTGACAGGAGTGCCAGGCAACTCAGTGAGAACTTTATGAGTGTTAGAGTCCTCAGGGAAGAGGCTACATCAGTGTCACACCCCTCACTGGGGATATAATTGTGTCAAAGGCCTGAGCATTTGTACTGCTTGGGTGAGAGTCCTGCATGGAGAGTGTCTGTGTCATAGACCTCAAGGAGACACTTAAAATGTCAGAGGAGTCTGTGTTGACAGAAAGATACTGTCTGAGCCCTCCATGATTTTTAAATATGACTAGAGAATCAGGATCTCTGCCAGTGAGGCTCTTAGTTGTGCCTGAGCTCTCATTGAGATATTAACTGAGGGACAGACAGAAGGTAGAGGGAGAATATTATCTACATACAGCAAGCCTTTGTGAATATGTGATGTAAGAGTCAGAGGCAACTGGGAGGAGAGGACATGAGTGTCAGAGCCCTGCGTGAGTTTATTATACATGTGACAGAAGAATTTATGGACTCAGTGAGATGATCAAGGAATTTCAGAGCCCTCAATAAGTACACAGTATTGAGTGTCAGAGGAGGACTCATTGAGGATATTTCCTGAGTGTTGGGGACCTCCATGAGAATGTTCCATGAGTGCTGAAGGCCTGAATGAGGACATATATGTGCTCTAATAGGAAGAGACCTGTGCTAGCCTATTATGTGTGACAGTGCCTTCATATGGACATTTAGTGTCAGAGTCCAGAGGGAGGCTATCACCTGAGTGTCTGAATCCTCATTGAGACTGATACATTTTTCAGAAGATGTACTGAAAATATTTGGTCAAAGTCAGAGGCCTTAATAAGGATGTGATAGGTATCAATGTCTTCATTGAGATTATTTTGCTATTACTATTGGTCTCAACCAGGGTATTTTCTCTTACGAGGCCTCAGAGAGTTGAGTATATATGTTAGAGACTAGGGGCAGAGAATGTAGGTATCATAGCCTCACTCACTCTGTTATGTGAGTATGAAGGTCCTTAGTGAAGAAAATTTTCTGACTAGGAGAGGTTTATTGAGAATAGTTTCCTCAGTAAGTATACTTTAGAGATGAAATTTCTAGTAAGTTTTTTATTTATTTTTTTTTAGTTATACAGGACACACTAACTTTATTTTGTTTATTTATTTCTATGTGATGCTAAGGATCGAACCCAGGGTCTCACACGTGTAAGGCGAGCACTCTATCACTGATCCACAACCCTAGCCCTCCAGTGAAGAACTTCTATGTGTCAGATGTCTCATTGAGAATAAGGGTAGGAGTGCCAAGGTACCCAGTGAGGGACACTGTATGTGATGGAGTTTTCAGGGTTGAAAGTACATCAGTGTGAAAGGCCTCAGTGAGACTATGAAATGAGTATCAGAGGCCTTAATGACTACATATTACATGGAAGAGGCTTTACTGAGAAGACGATTTTTCTCAGACTGGTCAGTGAGGAAAATATGGGCTCAAATGACTCAGTCCCTCGTCTACAAAGGTTGGAGCCCTCTGTGGGGATTTCATATGTGTCAGAGACCTCAATGAGACACATGCATGTGTCAGAGGACTCATTGTACATACTATGTAACCTTTGGAGGTCTCAGTTATATTTTGAATATCTATCAGAGCATTAATCTGTGCAGACAACAGGTATCCCAGAGCACTTGGTAAGATAGTACTTCAGTGTTAGAGGTCTTATGGAGGTCCTTATCTGAGCTTTAGAAGCCTAAGGGTGTATATTATATTCATTTCATTGTCCTGCATGAGAATGATATCCACTGCAGAGTCCTCAGGCAGTATGTTACCAGTGTGAGTGGACTCAGTGCTATATGATGTGAATGTGAGAGGCCTCATGGAGGAATCATGGGAGTTTCAGAAGAGGATACATTGAGGATATGATATGAGTATCAGATACCTGCTTCAGGCTATTATAAAAGTGTCCAAGGCCACAATCATTATATCTTATGTGTCAGAAACTTCAGTGATAACACTGTATTTGACATAGGCCTCTGTGAGAATATTGTAGGTGGACGAGGCTTCTCATAGATATTAAGTGTCAGAGTCTAGAGCCAGGGTGTTACCAGACTGCCTGAGGCCTCAGTAACAATGTGAACATGACCAAGGTCACAGTTTAGATATATTATTGATGTCAGAGGCCTCTGTGATGATGTGATATGTGTCCAAGGCTTCAGTGAGAATGTGATGTGTTTGTTACAGACCTCACATTGGATATTATACTTCATAGAAGCTGCAGTAAATTTACTATACCTGTCAGAGGCCTCAGGTTTCACTTATGGAAAGACGCCTCCATAAGTATATGATGGCTGTCAAAAAGATTCTAAGTGGAAGAGACCTCTGTTAGTCAATTACATGTGTCAGATGTCTCCAATACTACATCATTAATACTAGGGGCCTCAGTAAGCCTCTTATAGGTCCTGTAGGTTGCAATGTAGATACTGTATGTGTCAAGTCCTCAGGGAGTTAGAGGCCTAAAGGAGTATATTATATCTGCCAGAGGTTTAAGGTAGGATATTAAATGCTCCTGACTCTTCAGTGAGGCTATTAACTGAGTCAGTGGATTCAGCATTGATACTTCATTGCTGTCAGAGGCCTCAGTGAGGACACTATTAGGGTCACAGATGTCATTGAGTCAGAAGTCTTAGTGACAATGGAGGATATGTCAGAGGTCTGAGAATATCACATGCTTCTGAATCTTCAGAGATAATATTTTGTGTGTCAGAGGCCTCAGCAAGTATATGGGCTACAGGCCTCAGTGTTGATATTACATGAGCATCAAAAGCCTGAGGGAGGAGGCATTGAATGTGCCCTGAGGGAGGACATTTAAAATGTGTCTGAGGCCTAGCTGAGGATAGTTTGCTTGTTGAAGGGCTAAGAGAAAATATTGATTTGTCAGAGGCCCCAGGGCAGATACCAGGTGTTAGAGGCCTTAGTGTGGGTCGGTGTGAGAACCCTGAATGAAGATTTCAAATATTTCAGAAGCCTCAGTGAGACTACAATGCTATTATCACAGGACTCAGTGAATATACTAGGTTAGTGTCAGAGGACAAGAAAGGACCTTCTATACATCAGAATCCTCTAGGAGTTTATTATATGGATTTCAAAGACCTCGGGAAAGATATCATATAATTCTTGGAGCTGTGAGTGGGGACATTTTAAGTTTCAGAGTCCTCAGGAAGTTGATTAGGGGTGAACGTACCTTCAGTGTGATTGCATATGAATGTCAGATGCCTTAGTGAGAATGGGATATGAATGTCAGAGGAGGCATGGAGGATATCCTATCAGGGTAAGAGACACCCAGGAGAATTCTATATAAATAGCATAGACCAAATGTGGATATTGCAGGGGTCAGAGTCCAGTGTACCTATAATAAGAGTAGGAGGCCTCTGTAATCCTATCATATACCTTAGAATCTTCATGTGGATATTTACTGTCAGAGTCCAGAGCAAGGCTATGAACTGATAGTCAGAAGTCTCAGTGAAAAATCATACATGTGATCCAGGACTCTGTGAAAACATTATGTCCAAGTCAGAGGCCTCAGTGAGAATGGGTCAGAGTTTTCATTGAGCTTACTCCATGATTGCCACAGGACACAGTTAGGACATGTTCTGTGTTCAGGGCCTCAGTAAGTTGTTAATATGCATCTGAGGACTCAGTGTGGATAATATATGTGAGAGAACCCCCAGTCACACTAATATATGATGTAAACATCCTTAGTAAGGAAAATATTTGATTGGAATAGACCTTGTTGAAGG
Organism: Urocitellus parryii; assembly: GCF_045843805.1. Classification (NCBI taxonomy): domain Eukaryota; kingdom Metazoa; phylum Chordata; class Mammalia; order Rodentia; family Sciuridae; genus Urocitellus; species Urocitellus parryii. Next base: position 16,158 of record NW_027552387.1, on the reverse strand, counting down.
CATTGCATATGTTTGACATCTTGGTGTGTATAATCTATGGCTTAAATGTCTCATGAAGGAAATCCTATGTATCTGAGGCCTCACAGAAAATATTATGGAAGTGCCAGGCTACTCAGTAAGAACATTGCATGTGTTAGAGTCCTCAATGAAGAGATTATACCACTGTCACATCCCTCAATAGGATATTACAGTGTGGAATGCCTCAGCATTTGTACAGCTTGGGTAAGAGTCCTCTGTGGAGTTATTGTCTGTGTCAGAGACTTCAAGTGGATACTTAAAACTGTCATATGGATCTGTGTTGATAGGAAGGTACTTTCAGAGTCTTCAGTGATTTTTTTAATATTTTAGACAATAGGGGTCTTTGTCAGTGAGGCTCTTAGGTGTGCCTGAGTTCTTGCTGATATATACACTGATGGCCAAGAGGATTGAGGATATTTTTTGAGTCTCACACGTCTCTATAAATAAGTTGTGTAACTGTCAGAGGAACAAGGGAGGAGAGGATATGAGTGATAGAGATCAGAGTGAAGATATTGTACACTTAAGAATCCTCAATAAATAGAATAGGAGTGTTTATGGACTCAGTGAGATAATCAAGAAATGCCAGAGACCTCAGTGAGTATCTGATGTGTCAGAGAAGGACTCACTAAGGACATTACATGAGTGTCAGAGACCTCCATAAGAATGTTTCTTAAGTGCCATAAGCCAGAGTCATGACATATATGTGCTGTAATAAGAAGAGGACTCTGTTAGCATATTATATGTGAAAGTTCTTTGAGGATCAAAAGCCTGAGTGAGAATAATACATTTGTTAGGGGACATACTGAAGATATTCTGTCAAGGTCAGAGGCCCCAGTGAGGATGTGATATATGTCAGACTTCACTGAGTTTATTTTGTTATTACCACATGCCTCAATTAGGATTGTTAAATATTTGTGTCAGAGGCCTCAGGGTAGATAGTATAAGTGTCAGAATCCTCACTTACTATTTTATATGACTGTGAGGTGAAGAAAACTTCTGAATAGTAGAGGCCTTCCTGAGGATTTTGTCCTCAGTGAATATATTTTAGGGCTCAGAGTTCTCAGTGAGGAAATTCTATGTGTCCAGAGGCCTCCTTGAGAATAATGATGGCAGTGCCAGGGTGCCCAGTGAGGACATTGTATGTGATGAAGTTTTCAGGGTAGAGAGAATATCAGTGTGAAAGGCCTCAGTGAGATTATGAAATGAACACCACAGGCCCTTGTGATGATCTAATATGTGTAAGAAGTCTCATTGAGAATAGAATCTCTCTCAGAGGTCAGTGAGGAAAATACAGGCTCAAATGACTCATTCCATACTGTACATAGGATGGAATCCTCAGTGGGGATTTTATATGTGTCAGAGACCTCAATGAGACATATATGTCTCTGAGGACTCATTGTACCTCATGTTACCTACAGAGGCCTCAGTACTTTTGGTTGACTCTCAGAGGGTCTAAATCTGTGTGGACTTCTGGTGCCCCAGAGCACTCAGTGTGATATTCCTTGAGTGTCAGAAGCCTTGATTAGGATATTTCTGAATGACAGAAGCCTCAGGGTGGATATTATATTGATTTCACTGTCCTGTATGAGGATTATAACCATTTCAGAGTCCTCAGTAAGAATATCATTAGTGTTTTGGGGCTCAAATGAGATAGGGTGTGAATGTCAGAGGCCTCAGGGAGGATTCATGTTGGCTTTAGAGGAAGACTCACTGAGGATGTGATTTGAGTGTTAGAAACCTTTCTGAGGCTATTATAGAGGCTTCACATAGATATTAAGTGTCAGAGTCCAGTGCCAGGGTATTACCAGAGTATCTGAGGCTTCACCAACCCATACCCTTGAATGGGATCAATGTCACAGTACAGATATCCTGTTCATGTCAGTGGCCTCAATGAGGATATGTGGAAGATTCTTCAGTGACAATATAATGTGTTTGTTACAGGCTTCACTTTTGACATCATATTTTGTAGAGTCGGCAATAAACTTACTATACTTGTCAGAGGCCTCAGTTTTCTCCTATAGAAAGGGACCTCTGTGAGTACATGATGGCAGTACCAGAGGCATCAAGAAGACATTCCAAGTACAAGAGACCTCTGTTATCCAATTATACATCTCAGATGTCTCTAATACTTTATTGTTAGTATTAGAGACCTCAGTATGACTCTTATTGATACTGTAGGTGTCAATGTAGATATTAAATATTTCAAAGACCTCAGGAAGTTAGAGGCCTCGGGGAGTATATTATGCCTCTCAGATTGTTCAGGGAGTATTTTAAATGCACCAGCCACCTCAGCAAGGCTATTCCTGAGTCAGATGTCTCAGTACCAGTACTTCATTATTGTCAACAGCCTTAGTGAGGATACCATTAGGGTCACATGCCTCAGTGAGAATACTAAATGCATTTGAATCCTTAGTGACAATGGGACTTGTTTCAAAGGACTTATGATATCATATGTTTTAGAGTCTTCTCTGAGAATATTATAGTTGTCAAAAGAGTCAGTAAGTAATATATTATATGTCAGAGCCCTCAGTGAAGACAGTGTCTTTTTAAATAGTTTCATGTGTTTAGTGAGAGCTCTGAATAAAAATATTATTGTGTTTCAGAGGCCTCAATGTGGTTTTTCTTATTTGTCACAGGCTCTCATGGATATTTTATGACTGACACAGGCCTCAGTAATGATATTGAGCATGTTAGAAACCTCTGTGAGGACATTATATGTCAGAGCCCTCATTGATTATATGTGTAGAGGACTCATTGAAAATATTATAGGTGTCAAAGAGCTTAGTTTTATGTGAGTTTTAGAGATCTTATTGAGAATATTTTTATATGACATAGGCTTCCACAAGGATTTCATATACATGTCAAATGCCTCAATGAAGATATTATATATTTCCTAGTTCTCTGTGAGGATATCTTATGAGTTTGAAGGTTTGACATGTTATTTTCTAGGGGTCTCCATGTGTATGTGATATCAACCAGTGGTATCATTAATGATATTTATTGATAACAAACTCATACTATTTCAGTGCATACTATATATGTTAGAGTCTTCATAAGGATATTATATTGTATTTAAAGCCTCAGTGAAATGTTTTATAAGTGTAAAAGGCCTAATTGAGGGTATTATACTATTCTTTCCTGTTAAAACAAAACGGGAAACGAATGGTCAAAGCTATTCCCAAATGCTTCAAGCAGGAATGAAGTAAGCAGCAAAGTACTATAGAGTTGGATAACAAATAAAATCTTGGAGTAAATATCCAGATGCTCATTTATTTACAAATAAATGACTAAACAGATAAACAAAAGAGGCTAAATAAAAACCTCTTATCCGGAATTTCAAGTAATTGAGGTGGACATTTGGCCCTCAAGGAGTTAGGCCTAACTTCCCACTCCTTAAGAGGGGCCTCTGCATAGTGACTTACTCCAAAACAGAGAGAGAGAGAGAGAGAGAGAGAGAGAGAGAGAGAGAGAGAGAAACATAACTTCACAGTGAGAAATCTGGTAAACACTACATCAGTCAGGTGAGCACCTTGAGGATATGAAATGAAGAACAGCACTTCATCTGTAATCTGCTTTCCCCATTCCATAACCTGTCTACATATGAGAAAAACATCAACTGAAAATCTAAAAAGTACCTGACAGTTACTCCTCAACTGTCAGGTCCTCCTTAACCATCAAGGGCATCAGAGAAATTAAGGTCAGAGAAACTGTCGCCATGAAGAAAAGCCTATGGAGACAGGATGACTGTCTTGCGGGATCTTAGATGGGGTCCTGGAACTGAAAGAGGGTGTACTGAGAATCCAAAGGAAACACAGACATTAGTTAATAAGAGCACATCAGTATCTGTTTATCATGAAAAATCATGTATGAAGTTAACACATCTGAGATAGCTCACGTAAGTCATAAGAGAAAAAAACTGGGTAGAAGTTACATAGTAGATCTCTGCATTTTTTTGCAATTTCTGTGTAAACATAAAACTTCTCTAAACTAAAATCTTAAGATATGGCTATATTTTTCAAATACCTGCTCATTTAATTACTCAGAATGTCAATTACTAATAATTGACATTCTTAACTAGTTCTGCATTTTGTTAAGAGCATTTATAACAAAAATGTGTCAAACTAACATAATGTAAGATAAATACTTATTTTATATGTTTTATGTTAAAGTAATAATATGTTTAAACTTATCATTATTTATTTTGCTATTGCTAGGTTATGGATTTTCTCTCTAAAAATTTCAAAACTTTAGAGAAAAAATCTACATTTTAGAGACACTATTTCAAGTCATGGTTGAACTTTTTCAAAAGAGTCATGATAAAAAATATGTTACAAGAGCAGATTGATTCATTGTGAATGAATCATTGATCCCAAGGAATTCTTATCTTTCGTTTGTTTCTATGTATACCCTTCAACAGTAATAGCATCAAATATTTGCCACTAGGAAAAATATTTAAACGAAAAATGTAAACAGAATTTGTGACAATAACTTATGATGCTTTCTAAAAAAAGAAAAATTGAAAAGAATATCAGAGTCAGTTTCCTCCATGATGTTCTTCAGAAGTGGTAAAACTAGAGAAACTTCAATGGAAGCATGGTTTATGAGTGATCTTAGATATTCTCGTGTTTTACGGGGAAATTATATTTTAGAAATCATAAAAAATATTGGCTGCCCAAACTCTTGAATGTTTTCAAATGTAGTTGAATTTCTATGTAAGTTTCTCATTGATATAGCTAGTCATAAAGCTAATAAAAACAAAGAATCTATGGGGCCGGGATGTAGCTCAGTGGTGGCATACCTTATCCAGAATTCAGGAGGCCCTGGGTTTGATCCCTAGCACCACAGTTTTTTTGTAAATCAGTGCCTTATTTGTGTAATCAGATAGAAAGTGAACAATCACCACTCTTAGGAAAATGTTAAGTCTGAAAAACAGTTAAGAATCAAAATACTCTTACAATAGAAATAGCCTATTGTGACCAGACGTGTCATATCATAAAGTACATTCACATTATACTATCAAAATATCAGAATCAAAATACTCTTACAATAGAAATAGCCTATTGTGACCAGAGGTGTCACATCATAAAGTATATTCACATTAAATATCCTCTCAGAACAACAACAAAAAAACTTTGATGACCATTTAGAAGGAGAAAATGGCTATAATATAGATTAGAAAATTATTAAGAAATTAGAAACATGAGGTGAGGGGCTGTGGGCATGGAGAGCGGCTGGCCTAGGCTTGGCGGGTGGAAGGGTCCCTCCTGCAGGGTTTGTGGAGTGAGCTGGGCCCACAGGGGTGGTTGTGTTGTGTCCCCTCTGGCTGTCCATCTTGAGGAAGAGCTGAGTGGGCGGGAAGGATGGAGGACCAAGGGTAGTTGTTGTGGAGGTGATCTGGGTGCTCCGAGGCCCTCATAGGAGGAGTGACCCAGGAATCCCCGAGTTCAGGAAGCTTGGGGGTGTGGAGAGGAGAAGCCCATCCTCAACCAACGCCAAGTGCTGGGCGGATCTGATGTTGGGCTGCAGAAATGCTCTGTGTGGTGGGTGGGGTGCTGGTGGTCTTTTTCCTCGGCCCATCTAGCACTTTATGCACTCGAGGAAGTGAAAGGGGTGCAGCCTCCGGGCACCTCTTCAGCTCCCTTGTGACCTGCCCTGTAGGGGTACCCTGCAATCATGTAGGAATAGGAGACGCTGGCAGAGCTTTACACTCAGGACAGCAATGATGACACTGAAGATGTTTCATTGTTTGATGCAGAAGAAGAGACAACTAATAGGCAAAAAAAAATCTAAAATCCAACCTCCAGTGGCATCATTTTTCCATTTGTTCTTCTGAGTCTGTGCCATTATAGTCTATCTTCTCTGTGAATTGCTCAGCAGCAGCTTTATTGCTTGTATGGTGACAATTGTCTTGTTGTTGTCATGTGACTTTTGGGCAGTGAAGAATGTCACAGGTAGAGACTGATGGTAGGCCTTGGGTGGTGGAATCATATTGATGAGGATGGAAAGAGTCATTGGGTGTTTGAGTCCAGGAAGGCATCTCCTCAGGAGAATAAAACTGTTTCAGAAGCTGAATCAAGAATCTTTTGTTTAGGACTAATTGCCTGTCCAGTGCTGTGGGTGATATTTGCCTTTAGTGCTCTCTTCTCCCTCAGATCAAAATGGTTGGCATGGTTACCATGGGTGTGGTGCTACAGGGTGCCAACCTGTATGGTTACATTAGGTGCAAGTGGGCAGCCAGAAGAATTTAACCAGCATGGCTACCTGGTATCTTGGAATGCAGTTTTTAAGACAAAACACCAGAAATGAACAGACTTCTTGAATAGAGAGAAAATTATGTTTTCTGTGATATTGGGGAATGGCTGAAGAGATTCTTGATTTTTAATTGTTTAGATCTCAGTCCAGTGTAAAAAGGAGCATTGATTTTTGTTTGTTTGTTTTGTTTTCACTTGCAAAGTTACTATAAAAACTGTTTTCTTTTTTTAAACAAAGTTTTAATTTTCTTTTTCTAGTATTTGAGGCTGGGAAGTATGATATCATTAAGAACATTGTCAGAGTTTATTTTATGGTGTACATATATATGCATATAGTAATGTATCCGTATATCCCAAATTAATGTGTTAGTTTACATATGTTACAGAGATATTTGCATTTTGATCCATAGAATATAGGATGTTCTTAATCTATCTCAAAGGTATGTGTGTTTACATATTACTTCTATAGGTTATTTTCAGAAATAAGTTGATTTCATGATTAAGAGTAAACACTTGGTTTCTGTATGAGTTAAAAAAATTGTTAATATTAAATATATACTTCATGTTGAAATTGTTTACCTTAGACATGCACAAGTGAAACTAGTTTCTAAAATTTTCTTTTATTTTTATACTTAAGGTCTAAATAATAAATGGAATCTTTATAGTTTATGTTTAAGGGATACCCAGGGATTGCTGCTGTTCTATTTATTTCATAGAAAGGATAGTCATATTTTATTTTGCAACTTCCTGGAAACTCTTCAGTGGTCTCTGGACTAATAAAATCTTTTAGTACTAAATGAATATTATTCTTATGTCATAGTAAAAATAATCATTTAAATACCTGGCATAATAAATACCTAAAGACATTTTATGAATCTATTTTTTCTTGCTATAATGGGGATATTATAAATCATACATTTGTATTAATAATTTTTCTTAAACAAGGCAATATATTTAACTGTAAACTAAACCAATCTACAAATTATTGTAGGCAGTTGTAAATTCTGTTGAGATACTTCAAACTTTGTTGGAGTCTTTTAATCAGCAGATTATTTTGTAAATGTATTTGTACATTGTTAAAATATGTTTAAAGATGTTTTGTTTTAGTTGAATAAATGTGTTTTGGAGTGAAAAAAAGAAATTAGAAACATGATAATGACATAAAGTTCTCTAGGCCATACTAGGCACTTTGAACTGTAATCACAGCTATTTTGTAGCTTGAAGCAGGAGGATCACAAAGTTTGAAGCCAGCCTCAATACCTCAGGAACTTAGCAAAATCCTGTCCCAACATAATATTTTAAAAGGGCTGAAATTCATTGCTTGCCTAACATAGTCAAGGTTATCAGCTTAATTCTCATCACCATAAATAAATTTAAAAGAATACTCCAAACCAAGCATATAATATGAGACAACTGGGGCATTTATAGAAAAAGGTGGAAACCATTATGTTGAATACCCCAAAATAATTCAACTATATTTAATTATTTTTCAGCTCATGATATTAACATGTCTAGTCTCCACTTATATTACTTCATTAAAATATGGTAAAAAGTATATGTATGTTTTAAATGATTTCAAAATATGAGTTATACTCAACTCATATTTTGAAATCATTAATATATAATATAGAGCACCAGCATTTATATAAAATGAAATCACGTGATTTCCTACACAAAGTAATATTTAGTAAGTACTAATGTATACACACATTATTTCAAAAGAAATTAAGATTGATGAAATCAAAAGGTCACTGGTATGCTTTTAAGTGATGTTTTGAATATATGAGAAACACTTGATAGAGTTCTCCAAAAAGAACTTCTGACAATATATAAACCATGCTTATTAGAAGGTCAATTCCCTTGCTTGCAAGGAGTAAGAGAAACTAACTACTTGATGAATGCAAGACTTTAATAAGATATTCAAATATGCTTTCTAAATTTGAAAAAGTAGAAAACGTCTGTTTAAAAAAGTCTATTTTGGTAAATGTATCTTTTTTTTAAAAGAATCTATTGACTTTTCTCTTACACACTGTAATTATTTCAGTGGTTTTAAGCTGAAATATCATGTAATATCAATAGGTGGAATTTTAAAATATCACCATCCTCTTTCTTTCTATAAAGTTGATTAGCAAATTTTGCTTAGAATAATTTCAACCCAATTTGGAAAAGATCTGTGTGTGTGTGTGTGTGTGTGTGTGTGTGTGTGTGTGTGTAAATACATAATATTTTGAACAATTCCCCTGACACTTGGGTCCTGTCAAAGACATATTGTCTGGTGCTGAAATGGAACCCAGGGACTCTCACATGTTAATCAAGTTATCTGCCACCAAGTTACACAAACTGTTCCAAAGACCTTAATAAGAAAATGATAATTAAAACTTTTTGAAATAATGAGAACTGTCAAACAAGATAATTCAATCAAAACAAGGTAAACTAAAAAGTATATTTAAAAATATTGTTGATAAACGTAGCAGAAGTTCAAAGTTAGAGAAGAAATTAAAAATCAAACTGCAGAAACCTACTACATAAAATTGGAAACCTAGAGGGAATGGGTAATTTCCTAGTAAAAAAAACACTTTAATAAAAGATTAAAATAAGAAATCTATGAATGATCAATCAACTTAAAAAGTTTAAAATGATGCTTACAGATCTCCCATTGAGACAAAAACCAGGAACATAGGGGTCCACGGTTGAGTGTTATCTGACTTTTAACAAATTCTGGATTTACTTAAAATGTTCATGATCTAGGAGGAAAGAATGAAATCATTACTTAAAATAAATACTTCAATTAATTAAAATTAATTTCCTCAATTAACTTTGTGGTATAATACCAAAGCATTATATAGTCAAGATATTTCAGCAGATGTAGAATGTCAACACAGTATTTAGCATACCATTACAAATACACTGCCAAATAAACTGACTTGCTCAACCAAAGACAAAATGTATTCTCAATCAAAATTTTGATTAATTTAGTTCCATAAAATCCATGAATTATTTTTTCACAAATTCTGGCTTATTAGAAATAACATATTTAACTTAAATAACCTTGTGGGTTTCATACATCTACTTTTCCATTTTTTAATATTTTTCCTGCTTTAATACAGTAAAAATAAGCAGTTAGAACAATTCCTCCTCCCTCTGCGCCAGAAATCATCCAAGTAGCCATGTTTTGATGACAAGTAATCAGAGCCTCTTGAAGGGATGTTTCCCCAAAGTAAACCTTGCTGAAATAATGAAGGAGAGCAAGGCTCCATCCTCAGCTCTCAAATGGGCGCAGGGAGTGAATCTGCTTTCTCTTCCCACTTCCCACCTTTTTCTCACCTGCAGCCTATTTATCCAGAAGTTTCTGGAAAATCTCTCTGAGGCTGCTCTGGGAATGCCTATAGACATGACCCACAGAATCCTCAAACCAGGATATCTCTAAGGCTAGTCTGAGAAGAGCATCCCTGTGGATATGACTCAGTGTCCCCAAGCGAGGCATCCCTCTGAGGTTGCTCTGAGGAGAAGGGAGTTCTGTATGACCCTACACACATGACCCACAGTGTCTCCAAGACAGGCATCTGCCTGAGGATGGTCTGAAAAGAATGGAGCTCTAGGTGTCCCTATAGCCTTGACCCACAGCTGGTCTTAGAACAGAGTAATAGCCTTGATCCACAGTGTCCCCAAGCTGTGAGTCTCACTGAAGCTAAAGAGAAGGGACCCTAAAGTCCCTGTAGACACAACATAAAATGTCCCCAAGCTGGGAGTATTCCTGAGTCTGCTCTAAGAGGAAGCTCCAAGTCCCCATACACATGAACCACATTGTCCCCAAGGTGGGAGTATGCTTGAGTCTGCTGAGAAGAAGGCAACTCTCCGTCCCATACATGTGACCCACCAGGGTACCCAAGTTAGGAGTTACCTTCTCAGACCAGAGGTGCTCAGAGAACCTAGGGTGCCGAGCTGGTGGAGTATTGCTTCAGACAGGAGGCACATGGAGGACCCAGGGTCCCCGAGCTGGGAGGAACTCCTCAGACCCGAGGCACACACAGAGGACTCAGTGTCTCCGAGCAGGGAAGACCTCCTCAGACCCCATGCACATGAAGAACCCAGGGTCCCTGAGCTGGGAGGACCTCCTCAGACCTAATGCAGTCGGAGGACCCAGGGTACCTGAGCTGGGGGATCTCCTCAGACCCGACGCACACAGAGGACCCAGGCTCCCTGAGCTAGGAGGGCCTCCTCAGACATGAGGCACACGGAGGTCCCAGGGTCCCCGAGCTGGGAGGGCCTCCTCAGACATGAGGCACATGGAGGTCCCAGGGTCCCCTAGCTGGGAGTATCTCCTCAGACCCCAGGCACACAAAGGACCCAGGGTCCCCGAGCTGGGGGATCTCCTCAGACCTGACGCACACCCAGGACCCAGGGTCCCCGAGCTGGGAGTACCTCCTCAGACCCAAGGCACACAGAGGACCCTGGGTCCCCAAGCTGGGAGGAACTCCTCAGACCCGAGGCACACACAGAGGACTCAGCGTCTCCGAGCTGGGAAGACCTCCTCAGACCCCATGCACACGAAGAACCCAGGGTCCCTGAGCTGGGAGGACCTTCTCAGACCGGAGACACATGAAGGACCCAGGGTCCCCAAGCTGGGGGATCTCCTCAGACCCGACGCACACGCAGGACCCAGGGTCCCAGAGGAGCTGGGAGGGCCTCCTCAGACATGAGGCACACGGAGGTTCCAGGGTCCCCAAGCTGTGACGACCTCCTCAGACATGAGGCACACAGAGGACCCAGCGTCCTGACCTGGGAGTATCTCCTCAGCCCTGACACACACGGAGGACTCAGCGGCCTCGAGCTAGGAGGACCTCCTCAGAGCCAAAGCAGGTCTGAGGAGGAGCTCCACATCCCCACACACGTGACCCATAGTACCCTTAAGCTGCGTGTATCCCTGAGGCCCGTCTGCCGCTCCCTGGTGGTTGACCCAGCACGCTGGCAGTTTTTCCTGAGACAAGAGCTCTAGTCCTCACCCTGAAGAAGGGAGGACAAAGATGGAACCATGAGCCACTGTCCCCTGCTGACCCCGCCCAGTGCGAGACTCTGCTCATACACTGGGCATCACTCCCTGATGGCCACGCCCAGTGTCAGACTCTGCTCACGTGCACAGACACCACTCCCTGATGGCCACGCCTAGTGCAGGCTTCTGCTAACCTGCAGTGGTAGTAGGGTGGCTTGTCTTTCTTATTTCTCTCAGCGCCTTTCTGTAGCCTCAGCTATTATTGAATAGGATCTATTCCCACTTCTTTAAGTCTGGCTGTGTTTATTTGTGCCATCACCAGAAGTGGAATCTCAGGAGAAGAGAAAAGGGAGGCCAAGAGACTGAGACCCGGGTCCCTGGACTCAACCAAGGCACGCACTGCTGTAGCCAGGGGCCAGGCAGGCAGAGGAACAGACATGAGCACCTGCAGGGAGACCCTGGACACTTCACTCTTGTGCCCAAGGGCAGAAGGCCAAAAGCAGGTCAACACAGAGGCCTCTGCGAAGCGTAGACAAGTGACTGAGTGATGTAACCAAGGACTGCCAAATTTTAACGTCATGGGTCTTAAGAAAAGCAGTTAAATCCCAGCCCATGTTGACTGCTTTCAAGGTTGTGAGACCCTGAGCTCACAAGACCCCCCAGCAGCCTCCGGGAGCTGCAAGGTGCACCCCTTGCCCTGGGGCATTCTAGATTGAATTATCTTTCCTTGTTTCCCAGCTCTCACCATGAATGCCTCTGGGAGTTGCAGTTATTCCCAGAGATTCTTGACAGTCTAATTTGGTGTTCTGCCCACACAGCCCTCACCAGGCAGGATCATCAGAGCTGTGTGCCACATGCTATCTCAAGTGCCCTGTAGGACCCTGGCAGTGGAGACTGAGCTGGGTGTATCTCCGGGATACATGCAGCTTGAGGGTACTATGGGTCATGTGTGTGGGGATGTGGAGCTCCTCCTCATGTTGCCCTCACTCCAGAAGCCTATAGGGAACTTCAAGTAGCAGAATTACCCTCATATCCCATGCAGCCTTCACTACAGAGGCATCTGGGAGCTTCAGAACCCCCAGGATCATGGACATTGTAGCCTGGTGCTGGGTTGGTGCAGCCCACACTATAGTTGCTTTTCAGAGCTCTGAGGCCCCAGGAATTCTGTGTATTGTAGTCCACTTTGTTCAAGCATTCCTGACCTCAGAGGTCTAGAGCTGCAGGCTATTGATTATTCTGGGCAGTGCAGATCATCCTACCTAAGTGGACCTCACCATCAAGGCTCCCAGTATCAGCACACCACAACCCTACCTGGACACCCTTGAGGAGTCTGGGTGGTGCAATACAAATCTTGCCCATGCAGTCCTCAAGAGGTAGGTGTCTGGGAGCTGCAGGCCCTGGGGGATTCTGGTAGAGTATTTTTGCCTTCAGCCTGCACAGCTCTCACTGTGGAGGCCTTCGAGTGTCAGGCCACACAGGCACCTGGGCATCTCCAAGAATTCTGAGTAGTGTAGTTCAGTTCTCTACCCCGCAGCCCTCACCACAGAATATTTTGGGGGCTGCAGTTTCCTGAGGATTCTGGGTAATGTAAGTCAGTGTTTTGCTTGTGTGCCTCCTGTGAGGGCCAGGATAAATGCAAGCCACATGCTTGCCTTGGTAATGCAGACCTCACTGTGGAGGGTTCTTGGACTCTAGGCTTCACAGTAATCAGGGTATCCTCAGGAATTATGGGTAGTGTAATCTGACCTTCAGCATGAACAGCCTTTGCTGTGGAGGCCTCTAGGAGTTGCAGGCCACATGCTCACCCAGGCAACATGTCCCTTAAATGATTCTGGGTAGTATAGTTAAGTTTCCTACAATTCTCATGACAGAGGATCCTGGGAGATGCTGGAACTAAGATTTGTGGGTAACATAGTCCTGTATTTTGCCCATTCACCACAGAGGGTTCTGGGAGCTATAGCCCCTGAGGATTTCAAGTAATGTAGGCTAATGATTTGATCACCACAGAGGAAGGCACAGCTCATGGGGATTCTGGATAATGTAGATTAGTGTTTGCCTGCACAGCCCTACTGGGAGGACCACAAGAACTGCAGACCCATGCTTTCCCTGGTACCCTGGAGAGTGTAGTTTCTCATCAAAGAAACTTTTGTGAGTTATATGCAGTGAAGACATACCCTGCATTGAGCCTGGTGTTCTACCTTTTCAGCCTTCAACCCAGAAGCTCCTGGGAACAGCAGGCACCCAAGGGATATGAGAAGCACAGTTTGTCATTCTGCCCACATAGACCTCACTGTAGAGTTCTCTGCAAGCTGCAGGTCCCTTAGGGCTCTGGTCATGCAGTCTGTCATTTGGTCCATGCTGCTCTCAATGCAGAGGGCTGTAGGAACTGCAGGTCCTGAAGGATTCTGGGTAGCACAGGCCATCATAACCTTTGCAGCTCTTGCCCCAGAGCATCCTGAGAGCTGCTGGCCACATTCTCACTAGCCACTCCTGAGGACTCTGGGCAATGTAGTAACAAATAAGTGTTTTCTTTCCTACATTGTATCTGACATAAAAGGGCCACACTGCCATTTAAAAACCTGGCTTATATCTGTTTTAACTATGTCTGTTTCTGATTATTAACAGTGTTTCCTAAATTTTTAAGAGATTGAAAGCTATCCTTTCACTTTTGCTAGTCCTGATAACATGCAAACCCGTGATTATAATTTTTATACACTATGGATTCTAAATTTTACTTTAAAGTTAAACAGTTAATTGTGACACTAACCATTACTAGCTTTTTCATATTTGGATATATTCATGTTCTTACAGAATACAAGCCTTTTAAAATGTAAGACTTGGTAGAGCCCTTTACCAAGATGATGTTCTCTAAACTAAAACTGTGTGTAGCAATTGTCTGTTTCAGGTTTATATAAAAATAACAAAATTTGATTGATATTTATTTATGATATTTAATGTTTTATAACTGGATAAGGGTAACCTGTTATCAATAAGATATACATAAAATTTTGTGTTACTCTTTATACTGGGAGGGAATTTAAATGTATTTTTGGAAAGTAAAGCAGAGCCTGGTTTGTTTAAAGGCTGAAAATGTGGAATATGATTTTGCCATTTTTTCCACAAAAAGAAGTTAAGAGCTCTCATAGCCTTTATATTTTATTGTGTTTCAGATGAAATGTTGTTTGTTTTTTTTTAATTATAAAGAAAAGAAGTTTATTTGACTCAAGGTTCTGGTCCAAGATTAAAGGGCTGAATCTAGTGATGGCCTTTTTGCTGGCAGAATACTGAGGTGGCTCAGTACATCATATAGTGAGGGAAGGGACTGGGATTCTCCAGATAGCTGGTTTCTATAGCATCCTCACTCTCAAGATAGCCCATAAGTCCATTAATCTGCTCATGATATAGATGGATCAACCCTTCTCAAGTTCACCAATAAACTCATTAATCTGTTCAGGATATGAATGGATCAAGCGTGCACAAGGACAAAGCTATAAATAGATCAACCCTGCACAATGACAAAGCTCTCATATGGATCAACCCTACACAAGGATGAAGCTTTGATTGCTTTGATCACCTCTTAAAGACCCCACCTATTTTTCTTTCTTTTTTTTTAAACTGAGGATTTTACCCAGGGATATTTTCCACAGAGCTACATCCTCAGTTCTCTTTAATTTTTTTTTATTTAAGAAAGATCTTGCTACATTGATGAGGTTGGCCTCAAACTTGAGCTCTTCTCCCTCAGCCTGTAGAGTCATTGGGATTTCAGGTGTGTACTAACCTGCCTTGTGGTTCTACCTCATCTATTTATTTATTTTATTTGTTCAAATTAGTTATATGTGGCATATTGACATATTGTACACAAATGGAGCACACTTTCTCTTTCTTCTGGTTGTACATGGTGCAGAGTCACTCCAGTTGTATAATCATAGATGTACATAGGGTAATTATGTATGACTCATTTTACTGTCCTTTCCATCCCTGAAGTCATAACCTTCCTTCACAGTCCTCTACACAAACCAAAGTTTCTTCATTCTTCCCTACCTCCCCACCCCACTATGAATCAGTATATGCTTATCAGAGATAATGTTCAGCTTTTGTTTGGAGGAATTGGCTCCTTTCCCTTAGCATGATATTCTCTAGTTCCACCATTTATCTGCAAATGCCATAATTTCATTCTTCTTTATGGCTGAATAATTTTCCATTGTGTATATGTATCAATTATCTTTATCCATTCATTGGTTGAAGGGCATCTAAGTTGGTTTCATTGTTTAGCTATTGTGAATTGAGCTGCAATAAACACTGATGTGGCTGCATCACTGTGTATGCTGATTTAAGTCCTTAAGGTATAAAATTAGGAATGGGATAGCTGGGTCAAATGGTGTTTCAATTCTGAGTTTTCTGAGGAATCTCCATACTGCTTTCCATAGTGGTTGTCCCAATTTGCAGTTCCACCAGCAATGTATGAGTGTGTCCTTTCCCCACATCTCTGCCAACACTTATTTTTGCTTTATTCTTGATAATTGCCATCTGATTTAGATGAAATCTTATAGTAGTTTTGATTTACATTTCTTTTTCATTTGTTTGTTAATGGATTATATTTCTTCTTCTGTGAAGTGTCTTTTCAGTTCCTTAGGCAATTTATTGATTGGATTATTTGTTTTTAGGGTTTTAAGTTTCTTGAGTTCTTTATATATGTCCTGGAGATTAGTGCTCTATCTGAGGTACATGTGGTAAAGACTTTCTCCAATTCTGTAGGCTCTCTCATTACATTATTGATTGTTTCCTTTACTGAGAAGAAGTGTTTTAGTTTGAATCCATGCCATTTATTGATTCTTGATTTTACTGCTTGCACTTTGGGAGTCTTCTTAAGGAAGCGTCCAGATCCTAAGCCACCATCAT